>NC_056728.1:709637599-709902599 GCF_019279795.1 Protopterus annectens
TACATCATCTCATACATATACATAGATAAATATATGCAAGCACTGAAAAGCCTAGACTTCAATAAGACCAAGAACTATTACATGTGCGAGACTCAGAAAAGCTCAAACTATTATTCCTATACCCTAAAAATATATATAAGGAGATGTTCAAATAAAACAAATAATATATAAACATGCACTTAGGCATATTTATAGTGATCATTACTTTACTGTAAGCCTCCTAGATTTCAGGGTAGGTTTAATTGAGGCCCTTTTGTTTAAACCTTTCCCCCTATCGGCTCTCAGCCTCAAAATCCATTTAACTTCTCTACTTGCTGTTGCATTCCTTGTATCACCCTCACGCACAGTAGATGTAATTTTATCAGTCACCATAAAACTAAAGGTGTGATCCTCTCCCATTGTCACAACATGTTTCGCTAAAGCATTATTCATAGACTTAATCCTGATGTTATAAATGTGTTCCCTTATTCTGTCCTTAAACATGCGGTCTGTTTTGCCTACATATTATGACCGACATATAGAACAGATAGCAAGATATACCACATGCATAGTCTTGCAATTAGCACTAACATGAAAAGAGAAGCAATGACCAGTATCAGGGTGTATAAATTTATTAATGATGTCTAAACGTCCACAGAAATTACAGCTTCCAGATGGGTGTGTAACCAAAACAAACTCCTTGTGTTGAGTACTAGTCTTAGGGTAGCATAACATTTTCTTTAAATTACGCTTGTTTTTAAACAAAAACTTGGGGTGATCACCTACAACACACTTCACACCCGGGTCTGTAGTTAAAACTTGCCAATGTTTTTTTATGATGTCAGTAATAGGTCCGACATCAACAGTGTAAAACAATGGTACCTTCAAATTAGATGGAGATATCCCTGAAGTCAATTCATTCTCCACAGTGACCCCAGCGGAATAATATGGCTTCGCCCTACCCTGTCTAAGTACTTCAATGTCCATCAGATTTCTCTCAACTTCATGTTCACTATACCATCTAGTCACCAATCTACTTTTCAAACCATTCAGCTCTTTTTGAAAGCCCTCATTCAAAGGGTTAAGTCTAGAGACTCTCATCCCTTGTCCCCAGCCACGTTCCTAAAAATGTACTGGGGGTGCATGCTAGTTCGATGTAATAATATATTCCTATAGCATGGCTTATGATACACCCCTGTATTAATCAACCCGCAAACCAACCTTTCCACATAAATATCTAAGTACTCCACTTTAGTAAGGGAAAAATTCATTGTAAAGTTTAAATAATCAAACCCCTCAGTCAGTGCACACAGAAATCTCTTGGGGTTCTCAAGGGTACCTCCCCACATAAGGAAGAGAACACCGACAAAACGTCAGTAAAATGTGACATATTTAGTATACAACTCCATTTTAAACAGGGTCTCTTGTTCCCATGAAGCCATTAACATGTTGGCGTAGCTATTGGCACACGAGGTGCCCATAGCCACGCCATCACAATGCAAATATATACGGCCATTGAAGGTAAAAATTTAATCCCCAAAAGTTCATATACGTACTCAAAAGCTGCAGATGGGCAAAACCCAATTATACCCCAAGGCTAACCAAAAAAACAAGAGCTCTATTAAAAGCAAGAGGCAAATCCTGGGACAACTGGCACCATAACAAATCACTAACCAATTGTCAGAAATACTTAGAACTAAGAAATTCTGCCAAAAAACATACAAGACAAGACAAAAAAAGAATATTATTCTAAAATTCAACTAGAACACCAAGGAAACCCACAAATGTTCTAGTCAGCAATCAAGAAAATCCTTCAGCCTAGTCAAATCACTACCCCCTCCTCAAACACTGATAACACCATAAATGACATACCCACACAGTTTAACAAATTTTCACCAATTCTATAATTAAACTAACAAATGTTAGCCACTCCCCCTGACTCCTCTCTCTCCAACACAAAACAATAACCTCTCTTACAACCTATTCCTACTGCCACCATAAAAAATACCTCAAAAAAACTCAAACCAACAACCCTAGCTGTAAGACAACCTACCCGCAGACTCAGGTCAACTGGTGCCCTAGGCAAAAGAACTCCACGACACCCCAAACCACACCACCCGGTGCCCCCATCCTGGTCTACCTACACCAAATAAACACTGAAAAAGCACCCCTGCTAGAGCGGCACCCTAGGCATCCACCTAGTTGGCTTATGCCTAAGGCCGGCTATGTGCATACTATCTCAAAATCACTGCAGACCATGTCTCCATTCTTATAAACTGCTCCATCACTGAACAACAGGTCTCAGCCATCTGGAAAATAGCCCACATCATTCCACTACATAAAGGCGGCAGCCCTATAGAGCTTTCTGACTACCGTCCAATTGCTATCCTCTCTCCACAATCAAAAATTCTGGAGAAATGCATCCATACCCAATTCTTCCACTATCAATCTACTATCCAAAACTCAGCATGGATTCTGCCCACACCATAGTACAACCACTGCCCTTCTAAGCTTCACTAACTTTGTCAACCTTCTCAGAAATGAAGGTAACCTAGTCTCACCTATCTTCCTGAACCTCTCAAAAGCATTTGACATGGTCTAAAAACTCCAGACTGTTAAACACACTATCAGAATTTAAAACCAGCCACTCCACACTCACCTGGTTCCAGAGCTATCTCACTGGGAGGTAGCAAGCAGTCAAATGGGGTAACTCCCTCTCCCCACTGCTGTCATTCACCTTAGGGGTCTCACAAGGATCCAGTCTTGGCCCTCTTCTCTTCACATTACTCACTAATAGCCTACATACTGCCACTAATGAAGCCATGTTAATACAATACGCCAATGACTCTACCTTAATGTGTACAGCCCCAGCACGCCACCATCTTCAGGAAATAATACAGCAAGCCTTCACTAAAGTAGAAATATGGCTAACCAATGCTTAGTTAATACTCAATCCCAACAAAACAAAACTCATCCTGTTTCACCATACAAGATCCCCAGACCCCTCTTCGCTATTCAAAATCATGTCATCAAACAATACCATCATTACCCAAGTCTCCCACACCAAACTCCTGGGAGTAGTAATAGACTGAAATATGAACTTTGATCTACACATAAATCAAACAATCACATAAGACCAGAAAAAATGTGTAGCCTGTACAGGAACAAACTTTTCCTCACAGACAAATCCAAAATCTCCATTGCCAGAACCCACCTTCTCTCCACACTCCCATATGCCTCTCTCATCCTTACTAACCTCAAGAAAACTTACATAAACAAACTAGATAGCTGCTATAGTAAAATAGCAAAGTTCGCTACAGATGCCAGCTACAGATCCCATCACAGTCACACTGACAAAGAATTCTCATGGCTAGAATTCCCAACCTACTAATTTTTAACCAGCTCTCCATGGCCCATCAAATACTCAACCAACCTGAAAAAACACCTGCTCTCAAAGACTTACTTACTAACTATTCAAATAACTGGACCCTTTGCTCTAGTAAGAAAAACCTAGGAAACATCACTAAAAGCAGCAATAATGCTAGTGATTCGCTATACTTAAACAGTAACGCCAAAATCTGGAAAGTACAGTTTTGTACCTACCATAAATGTAGATGTTTGAGTATTCACCCTGCTGCAGTCATCACACTTGGGTTATCCTGTCGTCAGGTGGTCCCGCAGTTGGCCGGATTTCCAAAGTCTTGGTCCGACGTCGGTTGCTGTCGCCTCATCCCTGACGTCAGTGCACCAGGGGTACATATATTGCAACCGACGCCATTTTCTTCAGTTTTTCTTGCCCCAGATGTCATGTGCCCCCAAAAAGGTGATCCAAATTAGTACCAAAAAGTGAGAACAGTGTACAGACACAAAAACCCTTCAGCTATAAGCAAATACATCAGTAAGGCATAGCAAAGATTTAGCCAGTAGATCAAAGGGGTAGGAGGGAGGGTAACCCGGACTGCAGCAAGGTGAACACTCGAACATCTACATTTATGGTAGGTACAAAACTGTACTATGTTCATTGTGTTACCCTGCTGCAGTCATCACACTTGGGTTGAGTCCCAAAGTTAAGGTAGGGTGGAGGCATTATAGAGGGTTAGAGGTGGCAATGAGGCCCTGCAGAACTGCAGTGTCGAAGCCTGCCCTGGATTTAGAATAAAGAGGTAAGTGATAGTGTTTGGTGAAGGTGTGTACAGAACTTCAAGTTGCAGCTTCTAAAATTTCCTTGGTAGGAACCCCTCTGAGAAAGGCTGTAGAGGTAGCTGTTGCCCTGGTAGAGTGGGATCTAACGGTAGGAGGAACTGGTTTCCAATGATGGGTATAGCAGAATCGTATGCAATGGCCTATCCATTTAGACATGGTTTGCTTGGAAATGGCCCTCCCTTGAGAAGCTGTAGCATAGGAAACAAAGAGCTGGTCAGTTTTTCTGAAAGCCTTAGTTTTATCCAAGTAATATCAAAGCTGCCTGTGAATGTCCAAGGAATGTAGGAGTCTCTCACCTTTGTTCTGTGGATTGGGGAAGAAAGTGGGTAGATGGATGGTTTGGTTTAAAGCTACACTGGAAACCAGCTTAGGCATGAAGGAAGGATTAGTTCGTAGAGAAGCTCTGTCTTGATGAAAATGAGGAAAGGTTCTACTGCCATAAGTGCCTGTAATTCTGAAACTCTCCTAGCAGAAGTTATTGCTAGGAGCAGGGCAGTCTTCCAAGATAGGAACTGAAGGTCTGCAGAAAAAGCTGGTTCAAATGGTGGTAGCGTTAGTTTTTCCAGAACAAAGTTGAGGTCCCATGTTGGTGTAGGAGCTCTTCTAGGTGGTCTAATGCTCTTTGCCCCTCTGAGGAACTGTCTTAGGAGTGGGCTTGAAAATAAAGGTGGATTTGTGTCGTAGTGAGCTGAAATTGCTGAAGCATGGATTTTAATTGAGGAGAAGGAAAGCCCTTTATGCAACATCTCAGCTAAGTACTGCAGAATGTGAGGCATATGAGGCTGAGTTGTGTCTTGGCCTTTAGCTTGGTTCCAAGTAGAAAACCTTTTCCATTTGTCCGAGTAAGCCTTCCTGGTGCTTGGCCTCCTGGCTTCTAGAATAACATCCAGTACTGCTTGTGAAAGAGGGGCTGGTTGGCTGCTTAATTGATTTGCCATGCAGCCAGGTTTAATGTTTTGATCTGGCTGTGTAGAATCTGATTGTCTTGCTGTGTGAGCAAATGAGGTACTTGAGGCAATATCCATGGTGGGCTGTGAGCCATATTCTTCAATAGCGGGTACCAGTGCTGGCGTGGCCAGTCTGGGGCTATGAGAATCATTCGAGGTTTCTCCTTTTTGACCTTCAAAAGAACCTTTGTGAGAAGAGGTAATGGAGGAAAGGCATATGCTGTCAGGTTTTTCCAACTGAAGGAGAGAGCATCCACTTTCCAGGCTTGATGGTGGAATGTCCTTGTACAAAATTTTGTCAGCTGGTAGTTTTTTTTTTTCAAAACAGATTTATTGTTTTAACATATAAGAGAAATATCATAACAATTTTATACAAGTAATTAAAAATAGGTATTATTATAATATTCAACAAAACAACTAAAGTATTTACAAAGACATCCACTACAATCAGATCAATTAATTAAACTAAAATACCATGCTATTGAAATTAAATTTTTTTAACAAATTTTGTAAATTATCCCATACAATATAATAAGATGTTTTTCTATTTGTTCTTGTCCTAATTGTGTTTATTTCCATATGGCACACTATATTCATAACATTTTTAAATTCATTGAACGAAGGAGGTGTATCTGAAATCCAATTTCTAGTTATTATTTTCCTAGCCACTGCTAGAATAGACCATAACAAGGGAAGCTTAACCTTTTAACACTTTGAGGTACAGGTGTGTTGAATAATATAAGAGATTTAGAAATAATGAAATTATCTGTAAAAGAGCCTGCAAAAATTCATTAATTGACTTCCAGTATTCTTTCAATTTTATACAGTCATAAAACATATGAGCCCAGTCAGCATTAATTTCTACATTACATCTCTTACATAAATTATCTTTATTATTTATTTTATTCATCATCAAAGGTGTATAAAAAGATCTATGTAAAATTTCCATGTATAAAGTCTCCAGACAATGGAAGACATAGTTCTATAAGCAGATTCCAATATATATTGTTTATCTTGTTGATTTGGTGGGTCCCCATTAATAGAAGTGAAATAATTCCAGTATGAATCTACACTGTAAAAAGTTTCTTGTCTGATAATTTTATGTATGTATGAAAGTTTACCTTTATCAGAAACTTTATGTTGTAAATTTAATATCAAGTAATCAATCAGTGTTGGAATAGATTCTTTAACTGTTATAGACATTAGATCTATTTTATTAATGAGATGTTGTCTAAAGGTCTGAACCTCTAACCAGCAAGTTTCTCTTAGATCAAATTCTTGTTTTAAGAAATCTAGATTTTTAACTTTATTATCAGATATCAACTGATACCAGTACTTTAGATCATTATCTATAGCTAAATGAGTTCCTTCAGAAGTAGATGACAAAAGCATACCCTGAGTATACATTATAGGGAATACAATAAAATTCCATTCCCTATACTTAGGGTGCATGAATATAAAGTTACGATAACTAATAATAATATTTAATGGGTAACAAACCATATGTTTAGGTGTAATAGGTGAAGTACAAAATTCCTTTAGTAACCATAACATGGAGTTATTTACAATCATATTTTTATGTGTTAAGGAGATTTTCATGAAGTGCATACTAATTAGCTCCCAATAATCTTTCCATTTTGACATATGACTGATCTATTAATAAAGTAATAACTTTTACAATAGAAGAGATAGTATATAAATTAAAGTCTGGAAAAGAAATACCCCTTGAGACCAGCTATTAGTATGTTTCTTTAATGCAATCCTAGGTCTATTAGGTGCCCATAGGAAATTTAACATTAGTGTATTCAGTTTCTTGATAATTATTTTTGTAGGTGGAAGTATTATTGATTGCATTAAGTATAAAATCTTGGGGAATATTATCATTTTAATAATTGTAAGTCTCTCCTCCATAGTAAAAACATATTATTCCAGGTATTAAAAAGATTTTGTATATTAAGAAAACAGGTATTATAATTATTATATATAATAGATTTAATATCTTTAGATAGTATTATACCTAAATAAGTTATCTGACCTGAATTGGGTACATATTTAGTAAAATCACTAATGAGAATATTTTTTCGTGTATATATAGGTAGTATTTTAGTTTTTTCTTCATTGAATATTAAACCAGAAATACTTTTAAAATTCATCATGTTATCAAACAGAGACTGCATAGAAGAATTAGATCCTGCTGATGTAATTAGAACATCATCCTGCAAAAAGTTGAATTTTGGATGTTGTATTTTCATCTATTTCAAAACCCTCTATGTCAGTACTGTTTCTGATCAAATTAGCCCAAGGCTCCATTACTAAAGTGAATAATAGTGGAGAAAGTGGACATCCTTGTTTTGTACCTTTAAGAATGGGTATTTTTTGTGAAACATATGTTCCTACCTTAATATAAGCCAACGTTCCTTTGTATAAATGCTCAATTAGATTTACAAATGCATCTGAGAAGTTTGTGCACTTCATTAAGGTAAACAGATAGTCCCAACTTACTGAATCAAATGCTGAACTTATATCAAGACTAATAAGTGTTAAATCTTTCTTTTTCCTATTTGCAAAATCTATTAATGTTAAAGTTCTTCTTATATTATCAAAAGTATTTCTATTTACAATGAAGCCTGTCTGATCTATATCTATAATGCGGAATGATTGTCTTCAATCTATCAGCAAAGATACTCATAAACATTTTATAATCAACATTAAGTAATGAGATGGGCCGATATGAAGAACATCTAGTTGGATCTTTATTAGGTTTTAAAATTGGCGAAATAAATGTATATTGCCAAGATGGGGGGGTTATTAACTCAGTCTGGGCCAAAATAAAAACCTTATGTATTAATGAATATGTACTTTTAGAAAGGATTTTATATATCTCTGGTATAATACCATCATTACCGGTGCTTTGTTTGATTTAAGCTTATTTATTTGTGTAATAACCTCTGTATATGAAATACTTTTGTCCAATAGTTTAATCTGTTGTTTATTAAGCTTTTTATTCATGTTTGTGGTTATAAACTCCTTTATTTTATCTTTAGGTTCCATGTTAATGTTATTATGGTTAATTTTGTGAAAGTGATTTCTAAATTCATCTAGTATTTCTGGTATACTAGAAACATTCTTCTTTTCCTTAGAGAAAAGATTTCTTTGATATGGTTTTGTTTATTCAACCTTTTGTTTTATTTTTAAGTCTATGTAAGTATTTGGGGTTTATTGAATAAGAAAAAACTTGTATTTCTCTAAAGTTATTTTAACTTTATGAGTTAAAATTTCTTTGTATTTCTCATTTAGTTTGTTTATTTCTTCAATAACTTTCTTGTCCATAATATTTTCTTTATTATTATGTTTATAAGAGTCTAATTTACTTTGAATATCTAACAATTCCTTATCCCAAGATTTCCTTTTATTATTATACCATCTGATACTTTGTCCATATAGATATGATTTTAAGGCATCCCAAACATAAACAATGGAGACTTCAGGAGTATTATTTATGTCTAAAAAATGTTTTACTTCTGAAAGTATATATTCTTTATAGTCTTTTAGTTGAGTTAAGTATGCTGGTATCCTTTTGATCTGAACATTATGAGTATTTTTTATCATGAATTCAAAAACAATGGAATTATGATCAGATATAAGACATGAAATGATTTTGGAATTAATTAAATCTGTTACCATCTGGTTAGAAATAAAGACCCTATCTATTTTTGAATAAGTTTTGTATCTGTTAGAAAAAAAGGTGTATGGTAATGATTTTGAATCTATCTGATTGTTAATATCATTCAAATGATAAGAATTAGCAAAATCATTTAAATGTTTTACATTAGATGTAATTCTTCTTTTCCCTATAGTGGTAGTATCACTTTCATGTAGTATACAATTAAAGTCACCAGCTAAAATAATATCTCCTATAGAGAATGATATGATCTTATCAAGATGATGTTTCACTGTATTAATACCAATTCCAGGTATCCAATATACATTAATTAAAGTGTAAGTCTTCCCATTAATTTGTATTGTAACCATACAAAACATTTCTTTGTCATCCCGATAAGACTTAATGGTTTTAGGAATGGGCATACTTTTATTCCATAAAATAGCCACTCCTCTTTTTTCTGAGTGTGCTCTGAACTAACCAATACTGTATATTTGTTTGTGGCTAGTTTATCAATATCTTTTTTCAAGAGATGGGTTTCTTGCAGGAAGACTAAGTTGGCCTTATGTAAATTAACGTATCTTATTAGGCTTGCCCTTTTACATGGATTATTCAATCCATTAATGTTTAAAGAAATTCCTTTTAAAGATGTCATTTGGCATTTTTAAAACTTAAGAATCTTATGATCAAAATAACAAATAACAAGATAAGTAATGTTACATCTCCTCCTTTAGGTGTACCTTTAAATATAGCTGTATTTATTGAATCTCTTATGGGATTTGTATAGGATTCAATTTTGTTTGTAGTGACAATGAATGTACAAAATATATTGTGGATGTCAAAACTATATACAAATAACAATGAACAAGTGAAAATAATGTAAGGATTAAACCTTGCATCCAGCCTGGAGTTATAAACTCCAACTTAGAGTAGTATTTACCACTCAAGTTAACCCCCTACCCTAAGCAGCAGTACCTCAGCTACCACCTTATCAATTTAATACTAGTTATATTTAACTGAGGTTAACAGTTTTCAATTAAATTATCTAGCAAGACAAGACTACACATTTGGTAAAACAGCATCATATAAACTAAAATAAACCTTTTTTAAAAAAAAACTGTTCATACTACTATATACATCCATGTAATATAAAACACTTGTATTCAAATAGCATTCAAATAATCTTGATATTAGAAATCAAGAGGAGAGAAAAATAAGTTTTAACATTCATTTAAATCAAAAACTTTGGCTAATATGATTCAGACATTACATATATTAAGATGCATCTATTTTCTGTCATGTAAATGCAATTAACAGCTTCCAAAAAAAAACTTGAATTGCTTGTATATGAGCATTTACTCAAACTCATTATTTTCAATAGAATAAAATATTGTATTCATAGAAATTGTTATAAATCATACTGCATAGTTATGCAGATTCTCATAAACACTTATATACATACACACACACACACACTCACACACACACACACACACACACATATATATATATATATATATATATATATATATATATACACACACACACACACACACACACACACACACACATATATATATATATACATACACACACACACATACATACACACACACACACACACACATATACATATATATATATATATATATATATACATATGCATACACACACACACACACACACACACACACACACACACACACATACACACAAACACACACACACACACACACACACACACACACACATATATATATATATGTATATATATATATATATCTGATCTCACTGAGTTGTGTCCTTACTGAGCACCATCTTACTTGCTGTCCCTACAATAAATCTGTCTGCTTTATACAAAATAATGCACAGCAAACACATTTTAGTAACCAGATTTTACAACCATGCTATACTACTGCTTTAAAATATATCACATGACAATTTCTTCCAGTATAGAGTTATAAAATTATTTATGCTTGTCAATCAGATGAATTAAATGAGTTATAGTAATGCATATGTTTGGAACATAAGTTTTTAACACAGATTATTAAGCTGCTGTTAAGTAGATTTTCAAAAACACTTGAATAAATGTTTCATTTTCTATGCCTTCTAAAATAAGACATTTACTTACTACAAGAAACTGTATCATTTAAACTCATTATAACTGACATATTTTATGAATTATAACATATATATTTAAGTAATTATATAAAATAACTCACATTTAGATGTTAAAGAGTTCATTTTCCTTCACATAGTCGCATTTGTATCATTTCTATTTCCTGGTAGAGTGTCATTGCTGAATCTGTGATGTGTCAGTGTGATATCTAGGTCAAAGGTGAGACTAGCTGCTTTCAGCTTCTCTGTGAGAATTCTGAGAGTTGAAGCTTTTGAAGTAGCTCATGGACACTGTGCATGAGACAGCCCACATCCCAGATTGTCTCTCTTAACATTTTGGCGGAAACTTATTAAAAACTAGTGACAAACATTCATTTAGCAGTGTAAATGCATCTAAACATGACAAAACCTTCACAATGTATTTTACAGGTTATTACAGCCTCTATGTAAGTGAAATTAAGCCCAAAATTATTAATAAGTAATAAAACTCAATATTTTTGTCCCAACTCAATTTTTATGCAAATCTTATTATTTACTGTGTCTATATGATCAAAAGCATTTCTATATATTAATAAAGAAAAGAAAAGAGAGTAGAAAGTAAAAGGGTGTAAGGCAGAAATAAAAAAAATGTAAGAGAAAGCTATAAGAAGTATATACAATGGAATATTACTTACTGTTTATATTAATAGAGTTAAAAATAAAACATATTATTTACTATTATTTAGTTCTAATTATTATTAGTTAAAGCATGACAGATTATTTACAAACAAGCATAAGCAGTGTAATCAAGAAAGTATAATTAGGAATAGCATTTGAAGAACATATAAACTTTTACAAGAAATAAATATGTTATTATTCTATTAATCATATTTCCATTACTCTTCTCTCCTGCCCTCCCCACCCTTTACCCACTACATAATCTAAATAGAATGTCATTTTTTAAACAAAGAAAAGAAGAAAAGGAGAAGAAAAAAAGATAAAGAAAAAAATGTAACAAATTACTGACCTTACTTCTCCTTTTCAGAAAGAGAAACAAGTTGAATCACAACTTGCCATTAAATCTCAGATATTTTGACTAGTTATGAAACAAAACATTTCTTTGCACACAGAGAATAACTTTGATTAAATATTTTCAAAATATTTGTTGCTTCTTGGAAATGCAGGAACTATATTTAAAAAGATTAATAATGAAATAAAATGATGAGAGAAAAAAAACATAGAACAGATCATTTGTTTTTTAGTCTCTTCTTCTTCTCTGAAGTCTTCCACGAAGTTTCAGTTGCCAGTCTCTTTAATGAAGGACTAGCCCATTCCATTTCTTCTATTTTATCCAAAATCTTATTTTTTTTGATAAACAGTAAGGCAGAGTCTAAGTCATCGAAAATTTTAGGACCATCAGGAAGGAAGATTTTAAGCTTGGCAGGAAACAGAAGGTATGTTTTAAACTGTGCTTTTTTAAGCTCCCTTATTAGTGGCAGAAAAACTTTTCTTTTAGCTATTACCATGGAAGAATAGTCATTGTCAAAGCACAGTTGTCTCATTAATCTTAACAGGAGCTTTAGCCCAAGCAGATTTAAGAACCATCTCTTTATCAAAGATGATAGAAATCTAACTATAACTGATCTAGGATAGTTTTTGTTAGAGTTAGTATTAGCTATAGATCTATGTGCTCTTCGATACCAAAGAGAATGCTTCTGGTAAGTCTAAAGTTTTAGGGAGCCATGTTGTTAAAAAGAAGTAATATTGTTACCTTCAATATTTTCTGGCAGTCCAAAAATCCTAATGTTATTGCGCCTAGATCTATTTTCCAGGTCATCCAGCTTTGTTTGTAAATGTGTATTTTGTTTCAGCAGAAACTCAATGTTGATTTCCTCTTCTTGTATTCTATTTTCCATGTCATTCACAGCTTCTTCTATGCCTGTCATCTGGATCTTCTGTTGTTGCAGGTCTATATGTAACAAGTCTATTTGTTTTGTAGTTTTTTCTATGAAGGTGTCTATATTAGTATCCATTTTATCCATCTTAGCAGTAAGTTGCTGGATTATAATTATCAGAGACTGAAGTTCTTTCTTGATGCTGGAGTCTTGAGAATTTGTCTTACTGGAACTCATTTCAGACTGATAAACTGACAGGAAAATTTCCAAAGTGATTTCTGACAGGAATATTGTTAAGATTTCCTTTCTTTTTTAGATATAGTTCAAGAACTATATAAAACAAACATATTTAGAAAGAAAATTACTTCAAAAATTAATTTAAGTAATTAATTCCTGTCAGTGTAATGAAATTGGTGGAGCTGAAGAAATCTGCTGCTATCCTGTGTTCATCCTTGGCCACACCCCCCGTCAGCTGGTAGTTTTGAGGACTGGCAAACAGGTCTATATTTGGCAGGCCCCATCTCTGAGTTATCATTGCAAATATTTGTGGATCTAGCTTCCACTCGTGGGGATCTTTGATGTTTCTGCTTAGGTCATCTGCCAATGTGTTTTTCTGTCCTGGCAGGAAGTGAGCTTGTAACTGGACTTGGTAGGCCAGAGCTGTGTTCCATAGGATTATTACTTGCCTGCAAAGAGGGTAGGAATGTGTGCCCCCTTGTTTGTTTATGTACCACATTACTGTGGTGTTGTCCGTCTTTATTGCCAGTTGTCCAGGCTGTAATAGATCCTTGAAGACTGTCAGAGCTTTCTGTACAGCTAGCATCTCTTTTTGGTTTATGTGCAGTTTTCTTTGTTCTGCAGTCCATAGGCCTTGAATGCATTGCCCTGCCATGTGTGCTGCCCAGGCATAGTCTGAAGCATCTGTTGTGATAGTTTGCCTGGGTGGGGGCAAGGTGAAAGGCTGACCCTTGTTGAGGTGACATGCCTGAGCCCACCATAGAAATTCCTGTTGAAGGCAGGGAATGAGAGATATCACTGTGTCCAAGCTGTGGCTTTGTTGAGACCATATGCTTTTTAGGTACCATTGTAACTTCCTCATATGCAGTTTTGCAAATGGTATTATCAGATTGCAAGATGCCATGAAGCCCAAAGCCTGCAGAATTTTTCTTGCAGTTAATTGGGTCTTTGTTGCCATTGTCTTGAAATATTGAGTCAGTTGTAATTGCTTGTCTGGTGTAAGATAAGCCTTCTGGGCCGTTGTGTCCAAGCTGGCACCCAGGAATGTCATTTTTTGTGAGGGTACTAGTTTTGACTTCTTTTCGTTTACTGTGTACCCCAGACAATTTAGTAGATGCTTCACAAAAGCCAGATGTTGTATGAGAATGTCTTTTCTTTCTGCTTGGATGAGGCAGTCGTCCAGGTATGGATATATTTGAATTCCTCTTTGTCTGCAGTATGCAATTACTGGTGCCAGGCATTTTGTGAATACTCTGGGCGCAGTAGATAAGCCAAAGAGCAGTGCAGAGAATTGATAATGGGTTGAACCTGCAATGAAACGGAGGTATCTTCTGCAACTTTGTCTGATAGGGACATGCAGGTATGCCTCCTTGAGGTCCAACGTTACCAGCCATGCTTCCTTGCCCAACATGGGAAGTAGCTGCTGTAGTGTTAGCATCTTGAATTTGGGGACTTGTAAGTAAGTGTTTAGAATTGAAAGGTCCAGAATTGGACTCCAAGCATTTTCTTTCCTGGGTACTAGGAAGAGTCTTGAGTAAAATCCTTGGCCTTGCTCTTGAGTTGGTACCCTTTGAATGGCTCTCATGTCCATGAGAGCTGTAATTTGTTTTTGAGCCTCTGCCCTTTGATTTTGTGGCAGGTTTGGCATTCCTCTTTTTATTGGCAAGGTGTGAAAGTGGAATCTATATCCTCGTAAAATTATGTCTAGGACCCATTTGTTCTTTGTGACCATGTGCCAGTTGTCTACAAATAGAGCCAGTTTTCCCCCCAGGGAGGCTGACAAAAGAGCCTTTTTGGCCAGCTGAGGTGCAAGTCATTGAGTTTGCCTTCTGGTGGTTTGACACCTGTCTTCTCCTTCCTTCTGGGTTGGAGTGCCCCATTGGCGAGGTTTATACTGAGCTTGTGGTTGTCCTCTGCCCCTTGGGTGTCTGTATTTACCCTCTGAGGCCTGTTAGTGGCTGGAAAGGACCAATTTTTGGTTGGCCAGTTTCTGCTGAAGCGAGGGGGTTGTACCTGTAGGAAATCTTTGACTGTCTGCATTGATTTTGCCTTATCTTCCATTTTCTTTAAAACTTCTTCAGCTTTAACACCAAAAAGAACATCCTGCTGCAAGGGAGCATCTAGTAGTTTTGCTTTAACATGTTCAGGCAGACTTTGTTCCTTTAACCAGGCATGCCTACGTATAACAGATCCAGTGACAGCTGCTCTGCAGGAGGCCTCCAAAGAATCAAACCCACATTGTAAGGTATGTTTGCCCACCTGCTCAGTGGCGTGCAACAAATCTTGTACTTCTTTCAATTCAGATTGTTGAGGGAGGGTTGTAATCTTTTGTTTTAACTGAGAGATCAGAAATTGCTGATACTTAAGCATATGAAATTGACAGTTTAGAGCTCTCATAGCTAACGTTGCTGAGGTGTAAACCTTTTTCCCCCATCTGTCTAGTGCTCTTGAATCCCTTTCAGAAGGTACTGGATTTTTAGCCATGGAAGCCTTAGCCCCCTTGGGACCCTGGGAGATAGTCTCTGGGTCAGCTATTGGGCTTTTGTAAAGAAATTTATGGGAATCAGGTATTCTGTAGTATCTGTAAGGCTTGGCCGGGGCAGGAGGCAGAGAGTCAGGGTTGAAACTGGATTCTAAATAGATGTCATCCACAATGTCCAAAACAGGAGGGATGGCTAGAGGTCTGTGTTGGGGGAGTAAAAGAAAATCTCTGAGCCTTTTCTTGGAATCAGAGTAATCCTGACCTTCCCAGTGAAAATGTTCCCTCATAGTGTGTAAAGTTTCCCCAAAAGAGTAATCTTCTGGAGGGGAAGCTGAGGGAATAGAGTCCTCAGCATCAGAATCTTCATAAGGAGAGAAGGAATAGTCTTGGTCTTCAGAGGAATCCGAGGAAATAGACAGTTGTTCAGAGGAAGCAGATTCTTCCTCTTGTCTAGGCCTTTTGTCAGGAGGGGGCTGGGAACCCCTGATAAGAGAAATCAGATCCTCAGCCATCTTGTGCATCTGTTTCTTAGGCATAAGGCCTTGAACAGGAGACTGAAGTGAAGCCTTTTTCGATTTGGAAGGAGTCTTCGATTTGGAAAACGTTTTGACTGTAAGAGTCGGTCTGAAAACGCCTTCAGAAGGCGATGGAGTTTCAGAAGTACCGACGTCGGTAGGGCCTGAAGTAAACGGCTGCGTCGGCCTTGTATATTCCGTTAAAATATCCGTAGCGGTCATGGGTTCCTCAACTGCGGTAGTCAGAGGCTGCGTCGGAGCCTCACTGATAACCGGAGAACCGGAGGCCGGATCAACCGAGGCCTCGGAATCGGGCTTAGGCCTGGGCTGTCGATCCTTATCCCTGCGCTTTTTGTGCACGCCGGTAGTCGGTTGCTCCGACGGCATGTTATAATTAAATTTTCTGCCAAAAAAGTGTTGTGCGAAATCAAATCGTCTTTTAATAGTACGTTTATTAAATCTAGCACAAAAACGACAAGAAGTGACGTCGTGATCAGGGCCTAGGCAGGGTATGCAATAAGAATGAAAATCCTTATGAGGTATTTGCTTTCCACAAGAAATGCAATTGTTAACTTTTTCTGACATCGGTCTGAAGCAAGAAAAGTTTCCCCAACGGGGTACTTAGCTTTATAGAAGACTTCGGTCTGAAATTTGAATTCGAAAATCTCAGGAGTTGGCCGACCGGCACTTGCGAACTGCTTCTGCTTTGGGCACCGCGTGGCAAGAAAGACTGAAGAAAATGGCGTCAGTTGCAATATATGTACCCCTGGCGCACTGACTTCAGGGATGAGGTGACAGCAATCGACGTCGGACCAAGACTTGGAAATCTGGCCGACTGCGGGACCGCCTGACGACAGGATAACCCAAGTGTGATGACTGCAGCAGGGTAACACGATGAACATCTCCCTACCCATCGATATTACATCCATCTCCAGTACCTCAAAGTTTAATAAACTACTAAAAGATCACCTAACATCCACCTGGCTCTGCTCATGCACTAACCCTGGATAACTTTCCCTCACTCAGATATAAACTCTAACTACACTTCTATCCCCTCTATAACTCCTGTAACCTCCTCCAACCTTACCTATATCCCCTTGTCTCCCTCACTCAGATATACCCTCTAACTGCACTTCTATTCACTCTATAACCTCCTTCTCCCTTACCTATATCCCCTTGTCTTCCTCGCAGTTGTAAACTGTATTCTGTCAGATGACATACTAAATTTACTGTAGAGGCTTAAGAAAATCTAAGACATGCTGTACTGTATTGGTGCTTTATTTATTCATTAATCCCATCTCTCTTGTATATATTTTTGTTGATTAATCTCCTACGTACATAAATTGCTTTACTGATCTCTGCTAGACTGTAGGTAGATATATACAAGCTGTATAGTAAACATTTTAATTGTTATACTAGACATGTAATAGTAAAAATGTACTTTGCTGGAGCTTTTCTCTTCAGACCTCTGCTGAAAATGGACACTGTTGTCCACTCGGACCATCCAGGTAAACAAATGTTAAATAAATAAATAAATGTATATATTTTATATATATATATATATATATATATATATATATATATATATATATATGTGTGTGTGTGTGTGTGTGTGTGTGTATATATGTATATATATATATATATATATATATATATATATATATATATATATGGGTCTACTATACATGATCAAAATTAAAAAAAAAAGCCATAACCCATATGGCCGAGACCATATGCTCAACTTTTGAAATTTTGAACATGTACAAAAAAAAAAAAAAAACCTACCTACATGTTGCTAGCAGGGAGCAAGCCTATCCGAGATCACACTACACAACAGAAAATGGACATTTTCCTGTTCTGTGCTACAGGGAGCTGTCCGTTCAGAACATCTGAACTTCCGAAAGTAGATCATATGGTCTGGGCCATATGAAAGTCGGCCTTTTGGAAGTCCGGACATCTGTAGGGGACATACATACATATATGTATGTATACATTTATATATATATATATATATATATATATATATATATATATATATATATATATTATATGATTCTTCTCTGCAGTTTCTATTCTAATAATGTTTCTGTCTTGGCTGATTTCTCTAGAGACATCAGTAACATAAATAAAGTAGATTATCTGTTTTTCAATCTTCTGTACACTAGCAGCTGAGTTTGTGAAAGACTGACTCTCAACAATAGAGCATACCTATATTCTAAAATTACTAGAAGACAATCCTGATGACATTTGCTTCTGATTTTTTCATGAGATTCATCACAATATGGATGGTCATGTCCAGTTGTCCATTAAACTATGGACTGTGTTGAATGGATGCTATATAGCTGATCTTTAATTCTTTCACAGTCTCCGGGGACTGAAATATTTGTATGTATATTATGAAATGTAGACTACAATTAGCAATGTAGCTGATGACACTTTTGGGTAGAAATGAGCACGTGAATTTGACAAAGAAAATATTTCTTGATGGACATTCAGCAAAATATCAGGGACAAAGGAAATAAGGAATAATAACACTGATTGCTATAGGGGCTCCAACAGTGATAGAAGAAGGAAAAAAAAGACAATAATGAAAGATTTGTGGTGGTAAGACTGGACTGGCAGGGAGAGGAGGATTACAGTGGCTTGTAGCTATATTCCACCATAAACTGTATTACAGTAGACTCACTATTATCCGGTCTCTCTTTAACCAGCCATCAAACTTCTGCCCTAGCCCTAGCAAAAGACATCAGAGAAGAACTGCACTTCTGCCTCTTCTAGGCTAAATAATGACAGACATTTGAGTTCTATACTTCAAATTCTTTAGAAAAATGCATAATAGAAATCATGTTATTCTAACTGTATGGAACTTAAGAGGATTTTAGGAAAAATAATCAGCTTTCAGCAGGGAATATTATTTATAGATGGGGACTGAAACTCAATTTGCAATAGTGCAGGTCTGTCTAGAAGGAAACATACAACAAAAAGAGTAGTTTTATGAAGAAATATAAGAGAATATTTAGTATGAAAGATGAGAACTCAGTAGTAGTAACTAAGAGTTTACATATTATTCCCCAAGGTACAATAACCAGGCTAGACTGAATAGAAATTGTATTTCACACGAGCAAGTATATTTAATTAAAATAAATAAAAGTAATCTGGCGCCACGATTACCAGTATAAATAAACTTTAATAAAACACTTGATAAAACACCGCAAGTTACACTTTCACTAAAATAGCTTCTTCAGACAAATAACTAAAACAAAAATAAGTCCTTATATACTAAGCAATTGATCAACTTAAAAAGCATGTGACATTAATCAGGAATTTAAGAAGACATCTGCCTTACTTTATTCCTTAACTCTTTTAAAAGTGGTTTAATGGTAAATGTCTCATTTAAACCTAGATATCTCTGTGCCCTGAATCTAACTATCCATTTATTCTCTTCCTTTTCGGTTTCATTTCTTAAATCTCCACCTCTAATCTTTTCACAAATAACTTGTAAAATAAACTTAAAATAATGTTTGTCATTTGTCTCACTAATATACTTAAACAGTGTATTCCTATCTATAAATCTACGTATTTCAGATAAGTGATCGCATATACGCTCCTTTAATTTTCTATTTGTTTTGCCTATACAAAAAGTTTCACATTGGTAGCCTAAAGACATGTAGACTACATTCTTGGTGTCACAGGTGCCATATGCTGTTATAAAAACATTTTCTTTCTTTATTAGATGTGTGATATATTTGTCTGTGTAAATGTATCTACAATATCGACAATTACTGCATTTATATGTGACTTGCTTAGAACTTTTAATATAGCCCAAAGTTTGTTTCTATTCTTTATAGCATAACCGAGTCTTCAGATTATTAGATCTTTTATAAGCAAAAGAAGCTGATCATTACCCATATCCTTAAAGTAAGGTATTTACTATACCAATAAACCAGTACTTTCTAAAAACCTGTTTCACCACGAGTGTTTCTAAGTTTATACACATCTACAGTTTAATTTAGAGTTGTTATTATTATTATTATTGCTGTCTTGTGGTATATCCATCTTTTCTGAAAACATAGGTCTCACTTTACTACTTCTATTATATTGAATTTCTCTCTAAGTGGTGGTCACTCTCTGCTCATTGTAGCCCATAATCATAAAATCATTAGCCATATTATCCATCTGTATATTAATGGCACTATCATTCATATTTAAATTTTGATACACACATCTCATTCTTCACGATATTATAAAAAATGTGTGGTGGATGCATGCTAGTCCTATGTAAATATGTATTATTTTTTCATCCTTTTTTATAATGTAGTATCTATTCTACCCATTTGTTTTTTAATTAACCTAATATCTGAAAAATCAATCTGAGAAAAATGTACTGTGCTCTTAAATTTTAAAAAAATTCTGTAGAAACTTTTATATATGTGAGAAACTTGTCAAATAGAAGCAGTGAGCTTTGCCATATAAGAAACAGGTCATCTACAAATTGTTTATAAAATAATATATAAATAGTAATGAAAAACACCACGATAAAGCAAAGGTGCCTGCACAGTTCCAATAAAAATGTCAAAAATTGTAAATGTAAACGAGTACTGTGCAAGACTTACCCAGGCAGTTTTTAAGTTCCAAGCATAAACTATGCTGCAAAAGTCTGTTCAGATCAATATTCCAACAGAAGCAGTTTCCTTTCCAAAAAAAAAAAAGCAAGGTTGCTTTTAAAACACAAGCATCAACTATGCTGCAGATGTCTATTCAGACCAATATTCCAACAACATCAATTTCTTTTACAAGAAAACAAAGTTGTAGAAAGATATATAAAAGACTGCTTTTTATTATTAATAACAAGGAGGTAAGCGCTTTCGCTTTACAGCTTCTTCAGACCATGATAAAACTGAGAAAGGCTTCACTTTTATATACACACTCATAAATAATTAATCAAACAATTAAACAATTAATTCTGTTAGTAAAAAATCAGCTTGTGAAAATGAAGCCATTCACATAGGCTGCAGTGAATTATGTGACTTTAATAAAATGTTTACATTCATATAAAATCATATAACAGAACTGATATATAAAATTAGTATAAAATTTACACAAACATATATAGAGAATAAAATATATCTCATATGAAATATAGTCTTCCATCTAGCATTTGAATTTTCTACTTTTTAACTTGGGCTTTAAAGGAATCTTGTCATTCAATCCTGGGGGGATGTGTGCTTGCAATCTAATTATCCAGTCTGCCTCTAACTGTTCAGTTCGATTCCTTATATCTCCCCCTCTCCTACTAGGTACATTAATTTCTAAAATCATAAACTTAAAACTATGTTTGGCCCCTTCCTTTAAGACATGCTTGGACAAGGCATTCACTTCTGATTTTATTTTAATTTGGTACACATGCTCCCTGATTCTGTTCCTCAACTGCCTATCTGTTTTTCCTACATAAAAACCACTACATTCCAGGCAGATAGCTAAGTAAACTAAATGTTCTGTATAACATGAACCAGTAACCTTGAATGTATAGAGTCTTGAGGTTACAGGATGTATGAACATGTTACTGCTGTCTATATATTTACAAAAAATAAATTTTCCACAAGCTGCAGTGCCTCTAAAACTTGGTGTGCTTGGTATGGTGCTGTCTGGAAAACATAATAGCCGATGTAAATTCTTTTTGTTTCGAAATGTATATCGTGGGTGTTCTCCCACTAGCTCCTTTATATCAGGGTTTGTGGTAAGAATATCCCAATGTTTATTTAGTGCATCCTTAACCAAACCTACATCTTGGGTGTAGAATAAAGTTATTTTCTGTTGTCCACTATCAGCTGTGTCCTCTGTTCTATCTGGGTTTCTATAGTAATTTTTGCCCTTATCAGAGAAGTAGGGACATGCTCCATTTTCTCTCTTCTGCACAACATTAGTAAAGCAAGCTTCTACTTCTTTATGATTATAGCTATGTGTAGTTAATCTATTACTTAAAACCTCAAGTTCCTTTTCAAAATTATTCTGCCTAGGGTTCAATCTAGATGCTCTTGTAGCCTGTCCTGTAATAATGTTTCTAAAGACATGTTGGGGGTGCATACTATTTCTGTGCAGTAATGTATTTTTGTAGCAGTCTTTCCTATGTACGCCTGTGTTAAAAGCTCCATCATGCATGCGTTGTATAGTTACATCCAAAAAGGCTATACTATCCTTAGAAGTAGTCATGGTAAATTTTAAGAAAGAGGTTAGAGAATTTACTTCATCATAAAATAAACGCAGATCTTCTACTGTACCAACCCACAGAAAAAACAAATCGTCCACGAACCTCCTATAAAAACAAACAAATTTCTTAAATGTTTCAAGTTGAAAGAGTTTTTCATCTTCCCATGAAGCCATCAGTAGGTTGGTGTAGCTATTGGCACAAGGAGTGCCCATAGCTACGCCAACCTTCTGTAGGTATAGAGAATTCTCAAACAAAAAAATATTATTGTCTAATACCAGTTCAAGAAATAAGCAAAGTAATTCTCTTTTAGTTGTATTTAAATTACAATGTCTTTCTAAATAAGTTCTAATATTCCTAACACCTATATCATTGGGTATATTTGTAAACAGTGAGGTGACATCCATTGTCACCATTATAACTAGCTCACTGTTCTTTAATTTTGTAGTTATATCATAAAAATCCAACAAAAATTGTTTGGAATCCCTCAAAATAAAACTATTTAAATTAACTATGGGTCTTAATGTCTTCTCAACGAACACTGATAAATGCTCTGTCACCCATCCTTGACCTGAGACAATAGGTCTCACTGGAGGATTCTCTGAATTTTTATGTACTTTCGGTAATCCTTTAATGACCGGAGTGACAGGTGTGTCTACAAAAAGGAAGTTATACAGATGAATATCAATAGTTTCCTTTCTATATAAATCATCTAAGACATTGTGTACTTTAAAAACAAATTCTTGTACTCTATGTCTAGATATAGATTCATAATAACTTGTATCTCTGAGCATCTCAAGCATGCTTCTATTATATGTATCTCTATCTAGAATAACTATAGGTCCACCTTTATCTGCTGGCCTTATAGATATGTTTCTGTCATTTCTTAAATTCTGGAGAGCATTAAACTGTCTCGATGTTAAATTTTGCCTATTACTAGTGCCATAATTATTTTCTTTCATATTAAATAGCTCCTTTTCAACAATTTTACTGAAGGTGTCAAGTATAGGATGTAACACAGGTACAAATGTGCTAGGTTTCCTTAAATGACCATCAACCATTCCTCTTTCACTGTTCTTAAACAGCATCTTCAGTTGTACATTTCTAACAAACAACTTAACATCAAGGATAGTTTCAGTGACATTGCTGACCCTGGACGGAATAAATGAAAGACCTCTATTCAATAAATCCCTTTCAAACCTGTCAATAGGTCTATGGGACAGGTTCCAGACTAAGTCATTTTCTCCCACATTTTCTTTACAGTTGGTTCTCTCAAGTCTGTTCCCATAGCCTTCCTCTTCTGTCTTCCTCTGCTCATGGAGCGATTTCTCCCTCTGGCAGAGTTCTCGGCTATGGGGAAAGGGTTATGTTTATCTGGTCCAGCATTAAAATTGGATAGGAATGTGGTTTTGCTACGTACTGCTATATCATTGCTATTACTCTTAGCTCTATCTCTGCTGTCTGCAGAGGTGATGCTAGTTAATGTTAAAGTGAAATGGTTCAGTACATCTCTTACATTCAAATTGTTTAAGTCAGAGTTAGTAGTATTAGTTACATTTTCTAACACAGGCACAGGTACATTTTCTCCAGATGGAGTAATATTTAAATGGTCTTTGTTAGTGCCTAAAAGAGCATCATTCTGACTCATTTCTGCATTGGAAGCATTATTAGTAATACAATCATTGTTACGCACATTCACATTATTATTATTAGGAAATAAAGTCCTTTCATGTCCACTTCTAACATTTCTCGGCCAAGTGAAGACTTGCCCATTTGCAAAATCATACAAATCTCTAGTTAATTTATATTTCTTCTGCTCCAACAGTCTTTTTTCATATAGGCACACTGAATCCAACAGGTGGTCTAAAAGTGGATCAATTACTATAGGCTGCTATCGACTGTACAAATCATGTTGTTTATTCTCTATAAGTTCTTGTAATTTGACTTCTTCTGGTAAGAAGAACTCATTCAGTAATTTCATGTAGTTGAGACTTAATTCAATGTTTAGCTGCTGCCAGCGAAAAAGAAGTTCAGGATAAGTGTTACCTGTGGTTGGCATTTTTAAAATCCTGAGTCCCCCTTGGTATTATCTTCTTCTGGATGCAAACCTCAAAGTGAAAATGTTGCATTTGGAGTCGTTTTAGTTTTAGGAGCCCCGATTCCATACTGGAAATAGTAGAATTAATGCTTTCATATTCCGTACTGCTAAGCGAGGCGCCATTGTTGGAAGCTACCAACTCAGCCTCCAACAGCGGGTTGACGTCACCAGTTACACAGTTCTGTAGCCTGGAATCTACCATTTTCTTCAATGCGATGTTAGCAGGATTATATGGTAATTCAACGCTACTTTCCAAGCAATCTGCCATGGTCAATACGTGGTATTTTAAAAAGAAGGCAAATGTATAAATAGTAACGAAAAACACCACGATAAAGCAAAGGTGCCTGCACAGTTGCAATAAAAATGTCATAAATTGTAAATGTAAACGAGTACTGTGCAAGACTCACCCTGGCAGTTTTTAAGTTCCAAGCATAAACTATGCTGCAAAAGTCTGTTCAGTTAGAGGCAGACTGGATAATTAGATTGCAAGCACACATCCCCCCAGGATTGAATGACAAGATTCCTTTAAAGCCCAAGTTAAAAAGTAGAAAATTCAAATGCTAGATGGAAGACTATATTTCATATGAGATATATTTTATTCTCTATATATGTTTGTGTAAATTTTATACTAATTTTATATATCAGTTCTGTTATATGATTTTATATGAATGTAAACATTTTATTGAAGTCACATAATTCATTGCAGCCTATGTGAATGGCTTCATTTTCACAAGCTGATTTTTTACTAACAGAATTAATTGTTTAATTGTTTGATTATTTATGAGTGTGTATATAAAAGTGAAGCCTTTCTCAGTTTTATCATGGTCTGAAGACGCTGTAAAGCGAAAGCGCTTACCTCCTTGTTATTAATAATAAAAAGCAGTCTTTTATATATCTTTCTACAACTTTGTTTTCTTGTAAAAGAAATTGATGTCGTTGGAATATTGGTCTGAATAGACATCTGCAGCATAGTTGATGCTTGTGTTTTAAAAGCAACCTTGCTTTTTTTTTTTTTTTTTTTGGAAAGGAAACTGCTTCTGTTGGAATATTGGTCTGAACAGACTTTTGCAGCATAGTTTATGCTTGGAACTTAAAAACTGCCTGGGTGAGTCTTGCACAGTACTCGTTTATATTTACAATTTATGACATTTTTATTGGAACTGTGCAGGCACCTTTGCTTTATCGTGGTGTTTTTCATTACTATTTATACATTTGCCTTCTTTTTAAAATACCACGTATTGACCATGGCAGATTGCTTGGAAAGTAGCGTTGAATTACCATATAATCCTGCTAACATCGCATTGAAGAAAATGGTACATTCCAGGCTACAGAACTGTGTAACTGGTGACGTCAACCCGCTGTTGGAGGCTGAGTTGGTAGCTTCCAACAATGGCGCCTCGCTTAGCAGTACGGAATATTAAAGCATTAATTCTATTTCCAGTATGGAATCGGAGCTCCTAAAACTAAAACGACTCCAAATGCAACGTTTTCACTTTGAGGTTTGCATCCAGAAGAAGATAATACCAAGGGGACTCAGGATTTTAAAAATGCCAACCACAGGTAACACTTATCCTGAACTTCTTTTTCGCTGCCAGCAGCTAAACATTGAATTAAGCCTTAACTACATGAAATTACTGAATGAGTTCTTCTTACCAGAAGAAGTCAAATTACAAGAACTTATAGAGAATAAACAACATGATTTGTACAGTCGATACCAGCCTACAGTAATTGATCCACTTTTAGACCACCTGTTGGATTCAGTGTGCCTATATGAAAAAAGACTGTTGGAGCAGAAGAAATATAAATTAACTAGAGATTTGTATGATTTTGCAAATGGGCAAGTCTTCACTTGGCTGAGAAATGTTAGAAGTGGACATGAAAGGACTTTAGTTCCTAATAGTAATAATGTGAATGTGCGTAACAATGATTGTATTACTAATAATGCTTCCAATGCAGAAATGAGTCAGAATGATGCTCTCTTAGGCACTAACAAAGACCATTTAAATATTACTCCATCTGGAGAAAATGTACCTGTGCCTGTGTTAGAAAATGTAACTAATACTACTAACTCTGACTTAAACAATTTGAATGTAAGAGATGTACTGAACCATTCCGCTTTAACATTAACTAGCATCACCTCTGCAGACAGCAGAGATAGAGCTAAGAGTAATAGCAATGATATAGTAGTACGTAGCAAAACCACATTCCTATCCAATTTTAATGCTGGACCAGATAAACATAACCCTTTCCCCATAGCCGAGAACTCTGCCAGAGGGAGAAATCGCTCCATGAGCAGAGGAAGACAGAAGAGGAAGGCTATGGGGACAGACTTGAGAGAACCAACTATAAAGAAAATGTGGGAGAAAATGACTTAGTCTGGAACCTGTCCCATAGACCTATTGACAGGTTTGAAAGGGATTTATTGAATAGAGGTCTTTCATTTATTCCGTCCAGGGTCAGCAATGTCCCTGAAACTATCCTTGATGTTAAGTTGTTTGTTAGAAGTGTACAACTGAAGATGCTGTTTAAGAACAGTGAAAGAGGAATGGTTGACGGTCATTTAAGGAAACCTAGCACATTTGTACCTGTGTTACATCCTATACTTGACACCTTCAGTAAAATTGTTGAAAAGGAGCTATTTAATATGAAAGAAAATAATTATGGCACTAGTAATAAGCAAAATTTAACATCGAGACAGTTTAATGCTCTCCAGAATTTAAGAAATGACAGAAACATATCTATAAGGCCGGCAGATAAAGGTGGACCTATAGTTATTCTAGATAGAGATACATATAATAGAAGCATGCTTGAGATGCTCAGAGATACAAGTTATTATGAATCTATATCTAGACATAGAGTACAAGAATTTGTTTTAAAAGTACACAATGTCTTAGATGATTTATATAGAAAGGAAACTATTGATATTAATCTGTATAACTTCCTTTTTGTAGACACACCTGTCACTCCGGTCATTAAAGGATTACCGAAAGTACATAAAAATTCAGAGAATCCTCCAGTGAGACCTATTGTCTCAGGTCAAGGATGGGTGACAGAGCATTTATCAGTGTTCGTTGAGAAGACATTAAGACCCATAGTTAATTTAAATAGTTTTATTTTGAGGGATTCCAAACAATTTTTGTTGGATTTTTATGATATAACTACAAAATTAAAGAACAGTGAGCTAGTTATAATGGTGACAATGGATGTCACCTCACTGTTTACAAATATACCCAATGATATAGGTGTTAGGAATATTAGAACTTATTTAGAAAGACATTGTAGTTTAAATACAACTAAAAGAGAATTACTTTGCTTATTTCTTGAACTGGTATTAGACAATAATATTTTTTTGTTTGAGAATTCTCTATACCTACAGAAGGTTGGCGTAGCTATGGGCACTCCTTGTGCCAATAGATACCCCACCCTAGTGATGGCTTCATGGGAAGATGAAAAACTCTTTCAACTTGAAACATTTTAGAAATTTGTTTGTTTTTATAGGAGGTTCGTGGACGATTTGTTTTTTCTGTGGGTTGGTACAGTAGAAGATCTGCGTTTATTTTATGATGAAGTAAATTCTCTAACCGCTTTCTTAAAATTTACCATGACTACTTCTAAGGATAGTATATCCTTTTTGGATGTAACTATACAACGCATGCATGATGGAGCTTTTAACACAGGCGTACATAGGAAAGACTGCTACAAAAATACATTACTGCACAGAAATAGTATGCACCCCCAACATGTCTTTAGAAACATTATTACAGGACAGGCTACAAGAGCATCTAGATTAAACCCTAGGCAGAATAATTTTGAAAAGGAACTTGAGGTTTTAAGTAATAGATTAACTACACATAGCTATAATCATAAAGAAGTAGAAACTTGCTTTACTAATGTTGTGCAGAAGAGAGAAAATGGAGCATGTCCCTACTTCTCTGTTAAGGGCAAAAATTACTATAGAAACCCAGATAGAACAGAGGACAAAGCTGATAGTGGACAACAGAAAATAACTTTATTCTACACCCAAGATGTAGGTTTGGTTAAGGATGCACTAAATAAACATTGGGATATTCTTACCACAAACCCTGATATAAAGGAGCTAGTGGGAGAACACCCACGATATACATTTCGAAACAAAAAGAATTTACATCGGCTATTATGTTTTCCAGACAGCACCATACCAAACACACCAAGTTTTAGAGGCACTCCAGCTTGTGGAAAATGTAATTTTTGTAAATATATAGACAGCAATAACATGTTCGTACATCCTGTAACCTCAAGACTCTATACATTCAAGGTTACTGGTTCATGTTATACAGTACATTTAGTTTACTTAGCTATCTGCCTGGAATGTAGTGGTTTTTATGTAGGAAAAACAGATAGGCAGTTGAGGAACAGAATCAGGGAGCATGTGTACCAAATTAAAATAAAATCAGAAGTGAATGCCTTGTCCAAGCATGTCTTAAAGGAAGGGGCCAAACGTAGTTTTAAGTTTATGATTTTAGAAATTAATGTACCTAGTAGGAGAGGGGGAGATATAAGGAATCGAACTGAACAGTTAGAGGCAGACTGGATAATTAGATTGCAAGCACACATCCCCCCAGGATTGAATGACAAGATTCCTTTAAAGCCCAAGTTAAAAAGTAGAAAATTCAAATGCTAGATGGAAGACTATATTTCATATGAGATATATTTTATTCTCTATATATGTTTGTGTAAATTTTATACTAATTTTATATATCAGTTCTGTTATATGATTTTATATGAATGTAAACATTTTATTGAAGTCACAGAATTCACTGCAGCCTATGTGAATGGCTTCATTTTCACAAGCTGATTTTTTACTAACAGAATTAATTGTTTAATTGTTTGATTAATTATTTATGAGTGTGTATATAAAAGTGAAGCCTTTCTCAGTTTTATCATGGTCTGAAGAAGCTGTAAAGCGAAAGTGCTTACCTCCTTGTTATTAATAATAAAAAGCAGTCTTTTATATATCTTTCTACAACTTTGTTTTCTTGTAAAAGAAATTGATGTCGTTGGAATATTGGTCTGAATAGACATCTGCAGCATAGTTGATGCTTGTGTTTTAAAAGCAACCTTGCTTTTTTTTTGGAAAGGAAACTGCTTCTGTTGGAATATTGGTCTGAACAGACTTTTGCAGCATAGTTTATGCTTGGAACTTAAAAACTGCCTGGGTGTGTCTTGCACAGTACTCGTTTACATTTACTGTTTATAAAATAACACATTGTTATGGTACTGATTACTTGGTGATAATATATAATCAATTTCCCATTTGTTCATGACAATATTAGCATAACTATTGGCCACGGGAGTGTCAATGGCCACATTTATTTCTTGTTTATAATATTTGTCATAAAACAGAAAGACATTATTCTATAAAACTATTTCCAACAATGCACAAATTACATTCGTGTCAGTAGTCGGACATATAGAATGTTGGGTTATAAAATCATGAACATAATCCACACGTCATTTGGTATAGAAGTAAAAAGGGAATCCACATCCAAAGTGACAAAGTAATAATCTATGACATTATTATTCTTTGACCAAGTAAATAATTGCTGTAAAAAAATCAGTTGTGTCTTTAATTATAATAGTAGATATACTTAAGACTGATTTTAATTTATTTTCAAGATATTTCGATATGGGTTCCATTACCAAATCTCTAGCTGAAACTATGGATCTTAGAGGTGGTTCTACCAACAACTTATGTGTTTTAGGAACTCCATATATAAAATCTAAATTATCAAATGATATTTCACCATTTAGATGCATATAGAATTTACATTTCTAATGATAGTCATCACTTCCCTTCAATTAATAAATAATCATGAATATCCAACATTTGTAACATTTAATATTATAATATTCAGTGTCTAATATGACAACAGATCCTCCTTTATCAGTGTTCATGTTAATAAAGTCTGTGTTTGTGACTAAAGATTTAATAGCTAACTGCTGTTGTTTAGGCAAATTATATTGAAATTAATGGTCACATGCTTTTTAACTTAATGGTTAATTCCTTAGTATATACGGACTTCTTTTTGTTTGTCATAGTTACTTGCCTGAAGAAGCTATTTTAGTGGAGGTATAACTTGCAGTGTTTAATCAAGTGTTTTATTAAAGTTTTTTTATACTGGTAATTGTGGTGCCGGATTACTTTTATTTCTATTTGAATTTGAGTTTTATAGTTTATCCGGCTTTGTCTTAGTAGCGTAACTTTTGATTTTATTTACTGTATTTAATTAAAAGCTTTGAAGCATCCAATAATTTCCAATCGTGCATCACTAAAAACTAAGATAAAGATGCAGGTTAATTAAGTACAAATGAGAAACTAACTGAAGTACTGAATATTGTAAAGTTGATAAAAGAGCTAGAGGTGGGAGCTTTATAAAAGTGAAGGAACAACTTACTTAGAAATAAATAGGATTTGTGGGAACAATACATGCAGAATAGTGCTCAGGAGGAGGCGTGAAGTTTAGGGGAAGGCAGGAACTGGGCAATTTATGTAGTGGGGTGAATTACAATTGTTAAAAAGAAAATAGTTTTGTACTGCACAAAAATAATGTGAAATGTCTCTATGGTTTGTTTTCTACTATTGTATGTGTACCTATGTCATTGTTTTAATTCTGAATTAAAAAAGATATTAAAAGAAATACAGCCTGGGAGAGAAACTGGAGTATTGTCTTTGCAAACATTAAGGATTCAAAACATCTGTGATTTTTATCATCCTTTCTGACTTCTTGGCACTTTAATGCCCCAGAATAGGATAGTGTCCTTTTTACATCTGTAAAGTCCATTCTCTGTGAGTGACGCTATGCGATCTGGACTCCTGTTCTTGAATTGAAAGTAGATATTAGGAAAGGAGATAACCAGAGGACTCTTAGCTAGGAAAACAAGTTTTACATGTCATGCCCTTCTTGCATTTTGTTTTTCAGTGTCTGTGTTACACACTGAAAGATTATATAGATCAGGAGATTAGCAATGTTGGTACACAGCAATATATGAAGGCATAATTAATAAATGTAATCAATAATCAATAACAATGGCACTGTGCAAGCAATACACAGTAGTGTACACGATGACGTTAACAACAGCAAATACAGTCATTAAAATAATGCTAACAGCCATGACCATCAGTATTAATAATATATGTTTTCTTTCAATCAAAGTTACTTCTACAGATTCTCTCTTATTGAGTGCAGATGTCTATAAAGGTGTATTTGCATTCAGTACCAAAATAGTAAGTAAGATGAAAGCCATGTTTATTCTTTTCAATTCTTTTCAATTCTTAGAAGTCTTGTATCAAACTACAATTGACAGTTGATGAGAGTCTCTTTTTACATCCTCCATGCTTGTGTGTTCCTCTTCTAGGGTAGGTAGAAATGTTATGTGTTCATGGAAAGGCCACAGCTAATTAATGTGCACCCTTTTAAGTAAATCTTCACCAGTGCTTTTTTCTTTTTATTTGCATTTGGTACACCACTGCGGTAATCTTATTTTAATAAGAATGGTCCATTCCAGCTGTAGAAATTTCTTTGTTTTTGTCTTTTCCCTGCTGTAGTTAAAAGAGGATACCTTCTCACCTCTTTATTGTTCTCTTGGGCTGGCCTTTCTTTCATAATAAGCATTATAGGTCTACATACTCTTTTTTTGATTACTTTTGGCAAAGGTATCACAAATTCTCTTAGATAGATCACATAATTGTGGACAGTCATGACACATGCCTGGCTCATATCCTCTGTAGTATATAGCAGATATAAATGCAGAATTATTCTCCTTCCAGCCATCATTTTGAATGGTGAAACACCTGTGGATTTATTTGGAGTGGCATGGGTGGCCAGTAATACAAAGGATGAATTAACATTCCAGTCCTTTACTGTATAGCTGCGCTAATTTTTTAGTATATGGATTATAGTCTGCTTTGCTTTTTCCACTTGACCTGAGGATTCAAGATGGTGGGACAAATGCAGTTTCCTTTACAATCCCAACATTTTACATACATTTTATATTACCTCACTAGTGATGTGTTTTCCCTGTCAGATTCATCTCTCATGTGTAACCCCACTGACTAAACACATGATTGCTTAGTAGCAAGGCAATTATTTTGCAGTGCTGTTTAGACAGGTAAGCACTCTATCCATTTTGTAAACTTACAGTTGCTGTTTAAAAAGTGCCGATTACCTCTAGAAGATCTAGTTACTGAACATCTCCAATCAGTTTGAGATCAAACTAAAGCATTGTGATTCCTGTAGCCTGAAGGGGTGTCCTGTGTCGAGGGGAAACTGGCTGGAACTTGTGTGATGTGTGTATCTGATCATAAGCATCTTTTGTCAACGCATCTACAGACTGACAAAATATTTCACACACCACATCCTTCTCTTTTTCTGTCTCTCAACTACATGCCAGAATAGCCTGCTCAGCAAGACTCTGGAAATCTGGGAAAGGCAAGTTCTATCCTGTCAGACCAACGTTCGAGATTAACTGTGCACACTCCATAAGCTGTTCTTGAGATCACCTTGTGCATGAGATAGCATAAGGTGATCACCATCAACCTCACAGGAGCATAGGACAGATTTCCTACAGTAGGATCAAATCATTTGACAGTGATCTTATCCTTACCTTCATTTCACTGTTTCGCATGACACTTTCTGGTAACTCACCATTAACAGGAAAAGGTATTTTCAAATCATAGAAAGACTCCTATATTATTGTATGGAACTCAAAGTGAGCTTCTACAGCAATATTATAAACTATGGACGTTTTGTGGATGATATTTTTATCTTCTGGAATGGGAATGAAGATCAGCTTAAGTCTTTTTCTGAGTATCTTGAAACCACTACACAGTTCTTGACATTTACGCTTCAGTACTCTATGGATGAAATAGATTTTCTAGATATATACCTGCAATTAGACCAAACCAATGGAATAAGTACGAGTGTTCATAGGAAAAGCATTTGGAAGAACCATTTTCTGCATAGGAGTAGTATGCATCCTGGATTTGTCCATAGGAACATTTATGGGAATCAGCTGATATGGATTTCAAGGCTATGTACAGATGAGCATACATTCCAGAAGGAGCGCAGGCAATTAGAAGTAAATCTGTGTAATAGGGGCTATAACAGAGATGACCAGACAGTGAAAATCCACCCTGAAACTTTAAGACGAACGAAAGGATGTCTCTATTTCTCCAGATGTAGTACTGGCAATGTGACATTGGACACATGACAAGACACAAGGAACCTTGAAGGAACCAATTTAAATTGCATCCTTACCATTAGCACAGACAAGAATGTATGTGATGTTATTAGAAGGTTCTGGCCTATTTTGACTGAAGATGATAAAATAAAAAAAAATCATAGGAGAAAGACTGAGATTTACGTTCAAGAGAAAGAACATCAAAAGACTTCTTTGCAATAAATATGATTTTCCCAAGCAAAATGTTAATATTTTGAGACAATGAACCCACAAATGCGGAAGATGTAAAGCCTGTCAATTTATAGATAATAGCGATACTTTCACTCATCCAACCTACAGGCAACAGCTATGTATTTAATGTTAAAGCAACTTGCAACAGTGAACACCTCATATATCTAGTATGCTGCCACCTTTGCTCTTGTGTCTATACAGGCAAACCTGATCAATGCCTGAAACACAGAGTTTTACGTAATTTACGAGATATTCGACAGAAGGATATGAAAAATGCACTGGTATCTTATATCAGCTCAAATCCAACCCATTATTTTAGCTTTAAAGCTATAGAATGTAAGCCTATAGGACATAGAGCTGGGGATATTCAAAACAATACTGAGATTCATGAAATTGGGTGGATAAATAACTTAAGAGCTAACCGCCTCCCAGGCCTAAATGTAATGGTTCCATTGAAGCCTATTCTGAAGCAGAAATGTCTTTCCATTGGTTAAAATTGGTGGCTTGTCTGCCTCCAGGCAAGTGACTGACAGCCTATGGTAGGAGGGATTAATAATACAAGGAAATCACCTGATTGGTGAACATTTAAGGATATGGAAGCACAAGGAGTCACGATCTGAAGAAGGCAAACCTGCCGAAAGTGCTTATCGTTTGATGCTTCATCTGTTTTTAACCTTTGCAACAGTTTTAGTGAGTTTTTACTTCATTTATTAGAGTTGGAACATTTTAATCGTGGTGGTGCACTCAGTATCTTTTTGCCTACTATGTCATCTAATTGGGTTTTTAGAATCATACATACCATGTACATGGCCACTTGACATGCAAATTCACTTAGCACACTGCAGGAAAGCATTTTTAAATATGGCTCCATCTTGCAAAACTTTGTAACTAATATGTCATAGGTAACTATTCTTCTGGGAAAGCTGCCTGAGCAAGATATAGCCTGTGAATGGAGCTATAAGCAGGGGACTAGTATTGAAATACACTAGAAACTACTTACAAGTGCTTCAGTGTTAAAATACTGTGATGTGAATAAGTCAGATGTGTAGCAAGTAGTTGCCATTCGAAATAGTAGAGGGTTTACACTCTTACAAAAGAATAAACCTACTGTGTAAGTCCAAGGGCATTTACAAATGCAAGAAAGAAATATACCCAGATAGAAAGGGAACTTTTAACAATATGGTATGGATGTGAGATATTCTGTGAGCAAGTCTGTAGTAAAGACATTAAGATGGAAACAAATCATAGACTCTTGCCGATCTTATTCAGTCATTTTACAAGGCACCTCCAATATTGCAGAGGATATGACTTAAATCAACTGAAATATGATCTGAAAGTGAAATGTGAACCAGGCAAGGTATTATTCATATCAGTTATGCAGTACAATGGTTGTTTAACAAACGAGGATGGAGAGTTGCTAGATGAACTAGGGATTGTTTGGGTAATACTGCAGAGAAAAATAACAGAAGTAAAAGTAAAAAAAAATCCTGAGGTGAACTGACAATAACTTAAAAATTCAATTATTTAAAGACGTTATACTGAGATGCTCACCTAAGAAAAAATAATTAGTAAGGAAAGAAATTCGGTATTATTTTTCTTTCATGGGAGAACTATGTTGTGGCTAAACCTTAATGTTTAAAGCTGATAAAATAACACTTCTTATTTAGTTGAGAGGGCAGGTGCTTAAGAGGATACACAAATAAAATATCTCACATCATCATCATAATCAGCACTCTTTTTCACATTTTCTTTATGGGGTTAGGGTGTCGTGTTAACTGTCACCATCTCTCTCTATTCAAAACCACTCTCCTGCCTTCTCCAACTCTCATGCCTGACTGTCGTAGGTCTTCTCTCACACAATCCATCCACCTCTTTGATGAACATCCTTGTATCTTCTTCACCATATTGTCTTCTGACTTTCTGCACATGTGCCTGAACCACTGTAGTCTGCTCTCTTTGACCTTTTCTGCAACTGGAGCTACTCTGGCTTCTGCTCTTATGTCCCGATTTCTTTTTTCCCCATATTGACAATTTTAGTTGCAAACATTATACATCACTTATAATCCTTCCAGTCACTGTCAGTCAAACATTACACAGCTTGTTCAAATTCGCATTCTTATAAACCTTGTTCCTCCTCTGCATGTGTTGTTCTCACAATTCCCATTTTTTTCTATGTAATTTTCTCCTATCCTTTTCTAAAGATCCCAATTTCAGTTGCTTTATCTGTTACTATATTCACCACTTCTAGTAAAGTTGGTTTAGACTTTGATTTCCATTTTCTATTAATTGCTTTTTTGGCAGCCACCATAATTAGACTCAGCAAGGCCTTACTATGCCTAGGCAATTCCGATTCCGTATCATAGCTCAAAAAAAAAATAATTTCCTTAGTTACACCAATTTGCTCACCAAGTATCTCTGACAGAGCAGTCTCCAGGGAATTTTTAAAATCTGCAAACTCATTACACTCCCAGAAAATATGCTCCCAAATACTTCTTTCTTCCCCATCATACCTTCAATATTTGCTACCTACCGGAGGAAAAAAGTCTACATGGGGTATAAAATACCTATGTAAACACCACTTCCAAGCAAAGATCCTAAATCTTCTAAACTTTGTTGCATATTTGGGAGATAAATATATATCCCCCTTTGGATCTTTGTGAATTGCTTATCCAAACTATCTTCCCAATCCTTTCTAACCTCCTCTGATTCCTGTAGCTATCATGCAATATTTTGTATGGTCTAGTAAATATTTCTTTTTAAACAGCAACTTCTGTTTTGGATTCTACTAAAACCTTTACCACTGCTGGTCTTTCAATTAGGACCCCCTATTTCTTTCTCTTTGTCTATACTCTGACATCAATCTTTGATAGGTAAGGCAATCTCTAGCCTGCAGTCCAAATAAATTATTGGCCTCTTCCCATTCTATTACATTTCCCTCTCTAATGATTTGCTCCCAATACCTTAGTTATTTTGACAGTTTTCTCCAATAAATTCCAGCTCCCTCTTGCCTATTGTCTGCATCCCTAACTGCAGTGATCCCTATTGGCAGAATCTCATTTCCCCATTCCCATGTTGCCTTAGTTCTTAGAATACTTACAGCTTCTTTATGAATATAATATTCTGTATGGTTATTGCTATTCTCCTTAAGGATCTGCATTTAAAATCCCAGTCCCACATTTCTTGAGCTTCCCCCTTGTTCCATCATCCCTTTCCACTTTGAGTTACAGGTTTCTGCTTGTGCTATGTATAGGGTGCCTTAACTGTGTTGAAATACCCCTTCAAACTGAGCAATCCCAAACTGCCTTTTTCAATTGGAAGAATCAGCTTATCCCACTTGACTCCTGCCGTGTTCCCCTCTCAGATAAAATCCTTCAGCTCTTTATTAATTGCTATCCACAACTTATCCACTGGTTGATAAAAATATGCCTAACCTGTGTATAAAACTAAAGGGATTGAAAACATTTTAACCATTTGTATCTTGCTATCCATATCATTATAACAAAGTTTCCAATTTCTCAGTTTTGTATTATCTTTTGTTTAGTCTTTTCCCACTTATCCTTAGCTGCCACACCACAATCCTTTTTACTCCATACTTCTAAGTACTTCACTTTACCATGTCCACATAAATATGGATATTGCTAAACCAATTCATGTGTGGGTTCATAATTTACAGCTATTGCATTTGTTTCAGCTTCATTAATTTTGTATCCTGAAAAAATTTTGAAACTGCCTCAAAATGTTCCACAACACTGAAATGCCCTTCTCTGGTTTTATGAATTATAAAATAATATCTGCAAACCAGCTTTTCTTGGCTATCATACCAATTATATCCTTGAATTTCTGAGTCTCTTATTTTCTTTGCCAACGGTTCTAAATATAGTGCAAATAACAAAGGGAAAAGAGGGAATCCCTACCTGGCTCCTCTGCTCAAACAGAAATTATCAGAGAGGAGCGCACCCACTTTAATTTTTATACTCAGATCCCTCATATATACCCCTAATCAATCATATAATTTTATTAGGGAATACAAATGCTTCCATTTCCCTGCTCTTAAACTGCCAGCTTACTATGTCAAATGCTTTCTCTGCATTATGACCCACCAAAAACAGTGGTATTTTCTTACATTCTGCTTCCCTCTGGATTATTAATGTTCTGTTAATGTTGTCAAATGTTTGCCTCCATTCCACAAAACCACATTGATCCACATCTATCAATTTTGGCATTATCGTTGCCATTCTTTTAGCAATTATAGACAAACACTTCACAATCATGGTTTAGAATTGAAATGGACCTGTATGAAGCTGGATCAGATGGGCATTTACCCTCTTTAGGTATTTTAGTCACCACTGCTTTCTTCCAGGATGTTGGTGATTCTCCTCTTAAAATACTGCTAAACAAAACCTTCCAGATCTTTATCAGCTTTTTTCCCTCCTAGTTTCCAAACCTCCACAGGAATACCATCTATTCCTGGGGACTTTCCTGTGGATTGGTTATATATCACCATCTTTATCTCATCGCCTTCTATCTGAACTGTTAATAATTGAGCCTCATCTACCTCTAACCTTGGCATATTTAATTATTCCATAAACATTTTCATTTGTACCATTTCTTGATTTCCACATTACTCTGCTTTATACAGACTTTCATAAAATTTCCGAAATATTTCTAGGACATCTACCTTCCTTGTTATAAGCAGCCTAAGCTTGGCAGCAACCCTTTCTATTTTCTTTTGCCTAAGTTGTTGTGCTAAATGTTTTTGTGCTCTGGCATTATCATCAAAGAACAGTTGCATAACTGCAATCTTTCTAAACTCATGCATATTATCAAGGTAATCCTTTATTTTTTGCTTAGCATTCTGCAATTCCTCTTCTTGTTCTGTGAGATTCTCCCCATTCTGCAATACTTTAACATTTGTCAGTCCCCCTAAATAATTATTGTTACTTCTTAACCATATCTCAAGTTATTTTACTTCTCCCCTATTTTTAAACTCCACTTTAATTTAATCCCACTCCCTGGCTATATTTTCAGAAGAAATTTCTGTCTTCTCTAATAACTCCCGAATAATTTTCACTACCCACTCCTTATATTCCTCTCTTTTAGGTTCATAGGTTAATACTAGCTATCTGCCCTAAGGCATTTATAAGCCTAGCCCAAAGTTTTGTGGCTTACGCCACCCCTTATATGAAAAAATACTGTGCCCATTAGTTTGTTGTGCCTCTGTCCAGCAGTGACACAGAGATGATTCCCGGGGTAAACCTACGATCTCCCATCCACAGGTCAAGATTTCTCTTGAACAGAGCCAACGAGGTGCTCTGCCTCACATGGACCGGGATTTTATTCCACAGCATAGGGAGTCTCCGAGTGATAAATCTATCCCTCCAGCACATCCTATTTATATCCGTGCTAAGGTTTAAGTCGGTTGCTCTAGTGGTTTTGGTGGATTTGGATTTTTTGAGGTGGAGCATGTCCATTAATTCCGGGTTGGACATGGCCTTGTACGTCAGGCACGTTACCTCTGAGCAGACGGTATGCGACTGAATAGAGCTGGAGTTTCTTCAATCTGGCAGCATATGACAGATTTTGGAGTCCCTTTATCCTTTTGGTGAGGAACTTTTGGGGTCTCTCCAATTGCTGCAGATGTCGGGTGAGATACATCCCGAATGGGGCATTGTACTCGATCATTGGTCTGATAAGTGAAGAGTACAGGGGAACAATGACCTCACTAGATCTGGATGTGAATCCCTTCATGATCAGGTGGGCAATGTAGAAGGTCTTTCTAACCACTTTAGCAACGTGAGTGTCAAAAGAAAGGCCACTGTCAACCTGGGTCCCCAGGTCCCTGATAACCTCTTCTGTGCTTAGTGGATTGCCGCCTATATGGTAGCTTGGGGTTACCTTGTTTTTCCCGAAGGGTATGACTATACATTTTTTGGCGTTTAACTTCAGGCCATGGCTCTGGCACCAGCTATCTGTTTCTGTGAGTCCCTTCTGAAGGATATCCATGTCCGATGCACTTTCCACTATGGCGCCCAGTTTGTAGTCGTCAGCAAACTTTGTCAGCCAAAGTCCTCCCATGTTGGCCTGTACTTCTGAGAAGTAGATGCCGAACAATAGGGGGCCAAGGACCGAGCCCTGTGGGACACCACTTGTGACCGGCTTGGAGTCTGACATAGCGCCAGCAACTCTAACCCTGTGGGTTCTGTCCTTAAGCCAGTTTGCAACCCATCTTGTGACATATGGGTTTACATTTAAGCTGGTAAGTTTTTCTACAATACCCGAGTGGGGTATTGTGTAAAGCCTTGCAAGGTCAAGGTAGGCTGTATGGACTGCCTTTCTCTCATCAATGGCCTTGGTGACTGTTTGAAGAAGTCGACCAAGTTCAAAAGGCATGATCTGCCCTTGAAGCCAAACTGGGTCGGGTCCAATGTCTGCAAGTCCCCTATATCTTTGTTTATGAGCTCCATTATGATCCTCTCCATAGCTTTGCAGACTAGACTTGTTAAGCTTATGGGCGGTAATTACCAGGGTCCGTAGAGGCACCGCCTTTGTGAAGTGGGACCACAGTTGCCGTCGCCACTCCTTGGGCACATATCCTGTGGTAAGGCTGAGATTAAACAGCTGCCTTATGTGCGGGTTTAATTCCTCATTTAGCTCGTGTAGCACACAGCCGGGGACACCATCCGGTCCCATTGATGCTGTGTTTTTAGCTTTAGAGAGCAGCTTTCACCTGCGCATTTGAGATGTCTGGGAGGCTACACTCCACTGGGATAGTTATCTCTCCTTTAGGGGAGAGGGGTGAAGTTTGCACTGAACCTGTCTGCCAGTATGTTGGCAATGTCTGTGGGTTCAGTGATTTTTGTATCATTTTGGACTAATTCTGAGCATATCTGGGAGTTTCCACCCAGGTTCCTAACATAGCTGAAAAAGGCCTTATGATTGTCCTTTGAATCCATGGCTATTTTTCTCTCAAAATTGGCCTTAGTTGATTTTATGAGTGCTCATATTTTTTTACTAATAATGATCAGTGGTGACTTCCCTTTTATGGATTTTGTTCGATCATGTAATAGCTTTCTCCTCTTATTGTAAAGTTTGTTAATGGCTGGGGTCCACCAGACTGGACGTTTGCTCTTTGTGGAAAGAGTCTTGGTTTTATTTGGGATTGCCTGATCCATGCAGTCCTGGAGGTGTTCATAGAAGGCATTTGTAAGGGTTTCCGCAGCTTGGGTTGTGGTTTCCACTGGCTCAGGGGCCTTGAAGGATACCACACCAGTCTTGAGTAGTGTGAAGTTTGCTTTTGAGGAGTTCTTCACTGTGGTCTTTTTTGTTTGGGGTGGGGGCGGGATGTGGATTTCCAGTGAGATTAGTTTATGATCAGATCTCACCAATGAGGGATATACTTCCGGTGTGGAGCATTTTGTCCCCATGTTTGTGATAATGAGATCTAGTATATTTTCTCCTCTCGTGGGAACAGTGACTAGCTGTTCCATGGCATTTGAATTTATAAACTCCAGGAACCGTTGGGCTAGAAAGTTAGGGCTTGAGTAATGTTCCTAGTCTATATTCGGGTAGTTGAAGTCACCCAATATGATGGTGTTTGGTGATACATTTATACCCTCCAGTGTCTTCAGGAAGGCTGTGTGGGGTTCCTGAGTTTGAGAGGGTGGCCTGTAGCATGCTACAATTTGTAGAGCAGTTTTGCCTATGGTTAGTTGCACCTGGATGGTTTCCGAAGCTTCATGTGTTGCCACCAACCTGGAGGTGTGGGTATCCTTTATGAATATGGATACACCTCCTCCTTTTGTGGTGTGGTCCGGGTTTTGGGGCCGGAACGCATGATATGAGGTAAAACCTAATAGTGCCGGGGTGCTCTCAGGAGCCTTGAACCAGGTTTCAGTTACAGCACAGACATCGATGTTCTCCATACTGAGAAGGGCCTCGAGTGCGTGCATTTTGAGATTTAGACTTCTGGCATTGAGCAGCATTGCCCTCAGTTTCTTCCCATTTTTGTTTTCTAGGGTGGTAGGTTTAGAATTTGAGCCTTGCCTAAAAAAGGCACTATGGGGGTAGCAAGAGCCTTAGCCAATATCCGGAATCCCAGGGGTGACAGGTGCAAGCCGTTCCTTGCGAAGCAGCGTGGCTTGTCAAGCATGTCATCCCAGGCAGACAGACACTGGATCCCCTTTGAATGACACCAGACATTAAGCCAATTGTTAAAGCTGATCATCTTGTCTCTATATTGTGGCATCATTCTTGGTGAAGGAAGGATACTGCTCAGGGTCAGGGTCATACCTGCCTGGGCTACATAATCAGAGAGCTCCTCTATGTCTCTTTCATGTAGTCCAGGGAGGTACGTCTCAGGTCGTTCACACCAGCATGGACAATGACTGTGTCATATTTGTACCTGCCGTGGAGTGACCCGAGTGCTTGTGTTATGTGGCGGATTCTAGCGCCCGATAGGCAGCTTACTGTGACCCTCTCCTTGTTCAGCCTGGCGAGTGGGACGTCAGTGTGTCTGACTATGGAGTCACCTATGACAAGTATGTTTGGTGTTGTATTTGGCCTTAAGGGCTGTGACTGCTTTGCACACTTATTTTGTGGTTTATGTGTTGCTTGTGGGGTGTCTTGAGGTAGCAGTTGTTTGGGTGTCTGCTTTGGAGGCCTCTACTGTTTAGGTAAATTTTTACTCAGAGCCTCCGAGTATGTCTTTGTGTGTTTATGTGTTTGATTCAGTGGTGTGGTAGCATTATGTGAGGCTGGTTTTGTGATGTGTGTAGTTTCCTTCTCCTCCTGTCTGGTCTTGCCAGTCCTGAGTTGAGAGAGCTCAGCCTCCAGTTTGGCTAAATAGCTGCATCTCTCGCAAGTATTTGTGTTATGTGGGAGGAGGAGAGGGTTGTCTGTGTACATGAGGCAATTGTAACATTGCCTCAATATTCCCAGATTCACCAACTGGGCAGGAGAGGACGCCAGCATCTGGCCCTTCGACATGCTAGAAAAATTAAGAAGTTAGGTATGAGACTGAATAAGAGAGGACTTAGTAAGGAAGTGGGTACTCCTGGGGGGGGTTTCACAAGTGAGGGACTTTTAATATAGAAGTGACAAGTGCTGAGCTTTTTTTAGTCAAGGGATATACTGTTTAGGTTACTAGTAGAGCAGTTCTAAGGAAAAAAATGAAGAACAGACTTTATGGAGCCAGAAAAAGTTTAACTTTGTTAAACCAGCGCTGCCCGATGCTGCTCTAGTGGCAACTCCGCGCTAAAGCGTGCTTTATAGCAGGGGGCTGGAAAAGGCAGGAAATGACCCAAAATGGCCACTGAACTACAAGTTACTGTCTTAAACCACTCCTCTGAGGACAAACAGGCAGCTCAGTACTCCCCACTCCCACTGGTGAGTAAAGAAACTTCCCCCTGACCAAACAAAGAAAATGGAGAAGTACAGGAACCAAGACAAAGCCCAAGGATCAGCAAAATCTTATCACTGGAACAAACTAGCCAGGAAAGTTAGGAGAACAAGAATATTTTTTTTGTTTTTTCAAGTTTGTTCACAGACAGAACAGAAAACACAATAAATGCTTTGCTTTTCGATTAAATGCTATCAAAAGCTAGTACACTTGAGTGTATTAGCCTGTAGTTTAACTTTTAAGCAAACTTAAACTAAGAAGTGCAACCAACAATTAAAGCTTATAAAAACAGGAAAAACAGGTAGTACCACTATAAAATAGACAGAAACAGTCGTCGAATAACACAAATGGTCGAAAAATGCAATAAAAAATACTTAAAATCTGGAAAGTTGCTTTTTCCTTTCTCTGCTGCTCTAGGAACTCTGCTGGATACCATGAGGAGCTGTGCTGCGTTCTCCACAGCCAGAAAAGCCTGCCAAAGCGCGCTTTATAGCACGGGGCTGGAAAAGGCAGGACATGACCCAAAATGGCCACTGAACTACAAGTTACTGTCTTAAACCACTCCTCTGAGGACAAACAGGCAGCTCAGTACTCCCCACTCCCACTGGTGAGTAAAGAAACTTCCCCCTGACCAAACAAAGAAAATGGAGAAGTACAGGAACCAAGACAAAGCCCAGGGATCAGCAAAATCTGATCATTGGAACAAACTAGCCAGGAAAGTTAGGAGAACAAGAATATTTTTTTGTTTTTTTTCAAGTTTTTTTTCACAGACAGAACAGAAAACACAATAAATGCTTTGCTTTTCGATTAAATGCTATCAAAAGCTAGTACACTTGAGTGTATTAGCCTGTAGTTTAACTTTTAAGCAAACTTAAACTAAGAAGTGCAACCAACAATTAAAGCTTATAAAAACAGGAAAAACAGGTAATACCACTATAAAATAGACAGAAACAGTCGTTGAATAACACAAATGGTCGAAAAATGCAAGAAAAAATACTTAAAATCTGGAAAGTTGCTTTTTTCCTTTCTCTGCTGCTCTAGGAACTGCTGGATACCACGAGGAGCTGTGCTGAGTTCTCTACAGGTAGGTGGGAAAGTGCCAGTGTCTCATTTTTATTTCATTATTCTGTGTTTTTATTTTAGTTATTATTGGCACATGATCTGATATAGTTATTGCATAGGTATCAAAACTTTCAATTAAATGCATGTGTTCCTGTGAAATGTAAGTTCTGTCTATCTGAGCCCAGTTTTTGTACCTTGGGGAAAAAATATGTAACCACTCCAAACTCCTACTACTGAATTCATATCTTCCATGCCAAATATTTTCATATATTTCTTCAAAAATCTACCCTCCTTTTTTAATATTTTCCCTTCTGGGCTCCCCAGACACATCTTTACTGCTGCAAATCAAATTCCATTCCCTACCCATAAGTGATATTCCCTGCTGAAAAGTGATCATTTCAAACAGAATTTTCTTGCACTTCATTATAGTTAGGTGGAATATAAATACATGCCAGTGTAATCTTCTTCCATTGCCAGTAGCCCTTAGTATTACAAATCTATCATTATCATCTTTTTTCTATCCTCTTTTATCAGTATTGGAGCTCCTATTGCAATTAATATAAGTCCTCCTCTTTTCCTTTGTCCAAGGTATTCCTCTGAGTAACCATCCTGAAAACCTTTATCAAATTTTCATGTTCAGTTCTTTCAAATGTGTCTCCTGTAGGATAGCTATTTGCCTTCTACATTTTTTAATATAATTCACTACTCTTTCATTTTTGTATACATCTGTGACACCATTAACATCTAAAGATAATCTAGAAAGCATCACTATGTTAAAAAGTTATTATTCCCAGGTTTTATTTGTGACAGCTTTTTAAAGTATCTAGTTCCAGCGTTTGTGTTACATGCACACACTAATGTTTAGGAGGTTGATATTTTATATAGTTGTTTCTTGTCATATCCATTTGAGCCTATATCACATTTTACAAAACTTTTTGTTTTATGGAAAGCCCTCAAAAAAGTACACCACCAATACACCCCTACAAACCTACTAACTTAATACTAACACACAAAACTATGCACATCTTCAAATAGTGACGTTTTATACTCCTAATAGATACAATTGTCCCAAATTATCAGCCACACTCATAGATGTGGGTTAACCTAAAATGAAGGTTATCCATGTTAAGATGCATGGTATAGCCTGTGCTTCTATTAAGTGTTGTCTGGTTTTGTCTGATCTTTACTGCTCTCCCAGAATGAGAAAACACTTGAATGCTTTCAGAAAACATTATCTCCTAGCCATTGAAAGAAAGCCAATAAAAGAAATAAGTATTCTGGGTTTAATATTCTTTATCAGATTGTCTCCATGGAGATATGAGAACCAGATACAGAGTTGCTTCTACAATATTTATTTGCTAGAGAAAATCTTTATCATATTCAATGTTCTTATTTTATTTATTTGCTTACTCTTAAAACTTTTTACTAGATAAAGTCAAGGGTCTTAATCCAGTTATTCTCCTATGCAAGAATGAGAAAAAGCACATTATATTTGCTTGTATCATACTCTTTTGACCAGACTTTTCTTCTTCTTTTCACAATGCAGTGCCTACATTTCTTAAAACTGAACAAGGAGAAAGAGAAAAAGAAGGTAAAAAAAACAGGGCACCTGTTTACTTTAGTATTCCTGTTACTCTTGAACACAACTGAGAAAAAGTACAGTTTTGTACCTACCATAAATGTAGATGTTCGAAGATCCACATTGCTGCAGTCCTTACACTTGGGTAGTCCGCTGTCCTCGGTCGGCCCGAATATCAAAGTATAAGGCTGACGTCGGTCAAGGCGCATTTGACTGACATCAGGACGTCAGGGTACAAATGCGCATGACCGACGTCATATCCTCAGTCTTTTCTTGCCCCAGATGTCAGAAGACCCTAACAATAAAGGTCAAAACCAAAAGACAGCAAACAACCAACCAACCACCCTTGCACCAATCCTATGTACAAAATATACAATATACACAATATGTACCACCCAACCCACACAACCACCTCTAACTACAGAGGGGAAGGAGGGAGGGTAAATTGGACTGCAGCAATGTGGATCTTCGAACATCTACATTTATGGTAGGTACAAAACTGTACTATGTTCTTCATCTCACATTGCTGCAGTCCTTACACTTGGGTAGAATCCCAAAGCAGAGGAAAGGGAGGATGGCTAAACTACAAGGAAGCAGGAGCTGCCAAAATGCCCTGCAAAACAGCAGTGGCAAAACCAGCCCTGGATTTAGAGTAAAGTGGCAGGTGATAATGCCTAGAGAAAGTATGCACTGAACTCCAAGTAGCTGCCTCCAAAATATCCTTGGTTGCCACTCCCCTCAAAAAAGCTGTCAAGTGGCAGTAGCCCTAGTGGAATGAGGCCTAATCCCAGCTGGAATCTCCTTGCCATGATGGGAATAACAGAAAGCAATGCAAAACCCAATCAACTTAGAAATAGTTTGTTTTGACACAGGCTTGCCCTGAGAACTCAAAGCAAAAGAAACAAACAACTGCTGAGACTGCCTGAACCCTTTAGTTCTGTCCAAATAATATCGCAACTGCCTGTGTACATCTAAAGTGTGCAAAATCTTTTCCCCTTTATTTTGGGGATTTGCATAAAAAGTAGGCAAATGAATAGTTTGGTTTAAAGCCACACTAGAAACCACCTTAGGCATAAAGGAAGGATTAGTACGTAATGATACCCTATCCTTATGGAAAATCAAAAAAGGCTCAACCGCCATAAGGGCCTGTAATTCAGAAACCCTTCTTGCAGAGGTAATGGCCAACAAAAAAGCAATCTTCCATGATAAATATTTCAACTCAGAAGTAGCTGCAGGCTCAAAAGGTTGTAGAGTGAGTTTCTCCAACACAAAATTGAGATCCCAAGCAGGAGTAGGAGCTCTTCGTGGGGGTCTGATATTCTTTGCCCCTCTAAGAAATTGCTTGAACAAAGGATGAGAAAACAATGGTGGGTCACAATCATAGTGAGCCGAAATTGCTGCAGCATGAACTTTAATAGAAGAGAAAGACAAACCTTTGTCCAGTAACTCAGTAAGATATTGAAGAGCCACACTCAAATTAGGCTCAGAAACATCAAAATCTTTTGCTGCACTCCAAAATAAAAATCTCTTCCATTTATCTGCGTACACTTTCCTTGTACTAGGCCTTCTAGCTTCCAAAATAACATTCAAAACTTGCTGAGAAAGTGGAGGCCCACTATGGTTCAAAACAGAATATGCCAGGCTGTTAGGTGCAGAGAGTGAAGCTTGGCATTGAGCAAATGGCTGTCCTCCTGTGACAACAGGTGTGGAATCGAAGGCAAAGGCCATGGAGGCTTCCGTACCAGACTCCTCAGTAATGGGTACCAGTGCTGTCGAGGCCAATCTGGAGCTATTAAAATCATCCTTGGCTTGTCCTGTCTGACCTTTAGAAGTACCTTTGGGAGGAGAGGCAGAGGTGGAAAGGCATACACATGAAGATTGCTCCAATTGAAAGAAAGAGCATCCACTCTCCAAGCTGTGGGATGAAACCTTTTTGTGCAAAACTTTGGCAGCTGATGGTTTAGTGGAGAAGCGAACAGATCTATGTCTGGAGTTCCCCATGACACTGTCAATTTCTGAAATACATGAGGATCCAATTTCCACTCGTGGGGATCCATAAGTCGTCTGCTCAACACATCTGCTAAGGAGTTCTGTGCTCCTGGCAGAAACCTTGCCTGAAGATTGAGCTGTAAACTGAGAGCAGTCTCCCACAAAATCATTGCTTGCCTGCACAGAGGATAAGAATGCGTTCCCCCTTGCTTGTTGATGTACCACATGACAGTTGTGTTGTCTGTTAGAATCAACACCTGTCCTGGAAGAAGTAAATCCTTGAAAGCTATTAATGCAAACTGGACTGCTAACATCTCCTTCAGGTTGATATGTAGATGTTGTAGTCTGGCAGGCCACTTGTCTTGTATCCACTTTCCATTTAGATGAGCTCCCCAAGCTTTGTCTGAGGCATCTGTCGTTAAAATCTGACTCGCCTCTGGCCGGGTCACAGAGAGTCCCTTGTTTAGGTGACATTCCTGAGCCCACCAAAAAATTCCTTTTGAATGCAAGGTATTATTTGAATGACAGTGTCTAGATCTTGGCAGTGCTGTGTCCATACATTTTTGAGATACCATTGCAGCTTCCTCATATGCAGTTTGGCATTGGGAAGCACCAGAATACAAGATGCCATGAACCCTAAGGCTTGAAGGACTGTCCTTGCAGTCAGCCCGGACTGATGAGATAGTTGATGGAAGTAAAGGGAAAGACTCTTTTGTTTGTCCGGGGTTAAAAAGGCCATCTGGGATGCTGTATTCAGTCTCACACCCAGAAAGCACATGTCCTGAGAGGGTACTAGACTGGACTTTATTTCGTTCACAGAATACCCCAGGCATCTTAGCACTGCTATCACATATTCCAAATGATGAAGAAGCTCTTCCCATCCTTGAGCCAGAATCAGGCAGTCGTCCAAATAAGGATAGATCTGTATTCCTTTTAGCCTGAAGAAAGCTATCACTGGAGCCAGAACTGGGCGCAGTAGATAAGCAGTAGATAAGCCAAAGGGCAATGCAGAGAACTGATAGTGAGAAGTCCCAGCTCGAAAACGCAGATACTTCCTGCAACTTAGACTGATAGGAACATGAAGGTAAGCCTCCTTGAGATCCAAAGTTACCATCCAATGATCTTTGCTCAGCAGAGGTAAAAGCTGCTGTAACGTCAACATTTTGAACTTGGGAATGTCCAGATAAGTGTTGAGGATAGATAAATCCAAAATTGGTCTCCACGTGTTCCCCTTCTTTGGTACTAGGAACAGGCGAGAATAAAATCCTAGGCCCACTTCTGGCATAGGGACCGGCTGTATGGCCCCTATTTGGAGTAACAGAGAAACTTGCTTGTGAGCCTCTATTCTTTGTTGAGGAGGAACGTCTGGCATGCCTTTGAAAGGTGGCAAGGTATGGAAATAAAACCTGTAACCGTGGTGTATGATATCCAATACCCATCTGTCTTGGGTAATTAAACTCCAATTTTCTTTGAAAAGTGCCAACCTTCCTCCCAAAGGTGCTGCCAGACGAGAAGGCTCTGGCAGCTGAAAAGGTAGGTCATTGGGTCTGTTTACGAAAGGACTGACCCCTGCCCTCACCCGAAGACTGTGCAGGAGAACTTCCTGTTCTAGGCCTGAAAGAGCCCTGAGCTCTGCCCCTACCACGTCTAGATCTACCCCTAAACTGGGAATCATAAGAAGGATACGTCCACCCCTTAGTAGGCCAATTTCTACTAAACTTTGGAGGCTGGACCTGCAAAAAATCTTTAACAGTCTGCATAGACTTAGCCTTGTCTTCCATTTTCTTTAAAACTGCCTCGACAGGAGAACCAAACAACACATCAGATTGTAAAGGAGCATCCAAAATCCTTGTTTTAACATGGTCAGACAAATTTTGATCCCTCAGCCAGGCGTGCCTGCGAAGAACTGACCCAGTGGCAGCCACCCTAGACGAGGCCTGTACAGCATCAAAACCACATTGCAAAGAATGCTTACCCACCTGTTCAGAAACATGAACTAAATCTTGCAACTCTTTACAATCAATACCTTCTGCCAGAGCATCAACCTTAGACTTCAATTGTGAAAGAAGATAGTTTTGGTATTTCAACATGTGAAACTGGCAATTCAAAGCCCTCATAGCAAGAGTGGAAGAAGTATAAACTTTCTTTCCCCATCTATCCAAGGCCCTAGCCTCTTTGTCTGCAGGAACCGGATTCTTTACAACAGAAGCCTTAACACCTTTAGGCCCCTGGCTAACAGTTTCTGGGTCTGCCCTAGGACTCTTAAAAGAAACTTATGAGCTTCAGGCACCCTGTAATACCTATCCGGTTTAACAGGAGCAGGAGGCAAAGAATCAGGATTAAGAGAAGCCTCTGTAAAACATCTTCCACTACATCCAAAACAGGAGGTATAGCCAAAGGCCTATGCTGGGGTAAAACAAAATTCCCTACGCCTTTTCCTGGAATCAGAGAAGTCCTGCCCTTCCCACTTAAAATGCTCCCTCATGGGATGAAGAGTTTCTGAAAAGAAAAATCCTCAGGAGGAGAAGCAGAAGGAGTAGAATCATCCACATCAGAATCAGAATAAGGAGAGTACTCCTGCAAGTCTTCAGCCGAAGACTCTGAAACATCTGAAGCCTGCTCAAAACTCCCTAGCTCAGGCTCCACCCTAGGTCTCTTACCAGGAGGGGGCATAGAACCCCTAATCAAAGTAATCAAATCTTCTGCCATTTTAAGCATATGCTTCTTGGGCACAGTTCCTGAAGAACTAGGGGTAACACCAACTGAAGCTAAACCTGGCCTGCCCCTGGGAGAAGCCTTGGAAACAGAAGGAGAGGGCCTAACCACCCTAGGCAGGGAGGGGAGTATAGTAACCTGAGAAGCCCCATCAGCCTGGCCTGCCTCCTGAGAGGCCACATCCTGCAATAACAAAGTCTCTCCCTGGGATCCCAAAGAAACCTCCGGTGGAACCACAGGCTCCACCGACACCTCTAAAGAACCGGCGTCCGGTACTGACGGTTCCTCTAGCCTAGGTTTAACAGCTTTGTCCTTGCGCTTCCTCGAAGAAGCGGGCGTCGGAGCATCCAACGGCATTTTATAATTGCACCGCTTCCCGAAGACTAACCTGGCACAATCTAATCTTCTCTTAATAGTGCGCTTATTGAATCTAGCACAAGAGCGACACCCAACAACGTCGTGCTCAGGCCCTAAACAAGGAATACACAAAGTATGGTAGTCTCTATGCGGTATCTGTTTCCCACAAGAAATACAATTATTCACTTTTTCTGACATCCGGTAAACCACTGAGGCAAGAAAAAACAAAAATATTCCCCAACGGGGTACTTAGCCAACTTTGATTTGGTCTGAAACTCCGAAATCGAACAATTTCAGAATGCCAACCGGCACTTGCAACGCTGCTTCTGCATCGGACCATGCGGCAAAAAAGACAGAGGATATGACGTCGGTCATGCGCATTTGTACCCTGACGTCCTGATGTCAGTCAAATGCGCCTTGACCGACGTCAGCCTTATACTTTGATATTCGGGCCGACCGAGGACAGCGGACTACCCAAGTGTAAGGACTGCAGCAATGTGAGATGAAGAACATCTTTACTTTATAGCATGCAGATTATATTGTACACTATAAAAAATATTACTGTTAAGAACATTTTGTTTTACATACAGTTAATTCTCTCCCTCCTCTTTCCCTCTTCGAAGTGTTCCTCCAAACATTAATGAAACAATGTAGGGCATATGCTTTAGAGTCCCCTACAAGTTTAATACAGTCAAAAAAGTCCAATATTTCCAGGTTTTCTTGTTCGGTCATATTCACAAATATAATTTATGCTTTGTAATCCCACGTTTTGTCAGTTTCCAAGTTGATGGTTTTATCCCTCTTTAACTCCATATCCCAAATCCAGTCTCTGCTTCATTTCCAACATACCCTTGGTTCTTGTAGTCAATTCTTGTGCCTTTTCCTATCTCTCACGAATTTTTCATTGAAACATTAGAAAAGTTTTCAATGACACTGTCTCTCTGCGGTCTTTATTATCAGAAGAACAAGAAGCAGAATCTCCTTCTGTTTCACAGCTCACTTTTTGTTGGACAAACTTCTGTATTTCCTCCTGAGCATGTTCTGAATCAGAAAATGATTTTGTCCCTCCAGGAAAGAATATTCTGAAGATAGCTGGGTAGAGCAGTTTGAATCTCATGCCTGCTTCTCAACATTCCCTGATTAGTTGAATAAATTTACTCCTCTTCTGCCTGGTGTACACTTGAGTAATCATTTTCCACAAAGACTCTACTGTCTCCCACTTTTAGTATGCCTTCTTTTGGTAGGACTGCATCTTTACTATTAAAGGTGTAGGTTGTTTTTTAATGGCCAGGTTTGGAGAATTCACATGATGTGCCCTTTCAATTAACAACTCCTGTTGTGGAATACCACTGCTGCTGCTTACTTGTGCTTTCAAGAAATTAAAACAGTCTGTTCGTTCCAGCTTCTCTGGGATCTCAGGTTTGCCCTACGTGCTTTGTCCTCTAATGCTATTATTTTTTAAACATTTCTTCTTCAGCAGGCTCATATTTAGCCAGCCTTTTCTTCATTTCAACTTCTGATTTTTGCAGTTTTATCACCTCATCTGAATATCTGTTTAAATTTTCTTCCATTTTTTCCAGCCTTCTGTTGTTTGAGTTGATATACTCCATCAGTATTTTGTTTATTTTAATCAGCTCTGAATACATTTGACTTATATTTTTCCTCTAGGTTACTGGACGTTATGTCTTGCAAGAAAACTGGAGCTTGCACTGCTTTTTGCTGAACAGCTGCAGAGTTCTTCCCAGTCTGTATTATTTCCTCACCTTTTGTGATTGACTTTCTTTCAGGTTCTCTGAATTTTTTTTTGCTGGCATCCAGGCAATGCACTTACTAGCCAGTTAATGAACTTTACCCCAAAATACGGGTTCATTGGCTCTCTCTTCTGAGTTTCTGTTTTCACACTGAGAACACTGAAATTAAGCTGTTACTCAATGTGCAGCTATTTTCAAAGTCCTTATGTCCTTATTTCTTCATCTTACTTTGGCTTCTGCTCTTATGTCCTTATTTCTTCATCTGTCCCATGGTGTGCATCCTACCACCCATCTGAGGACCTTCATTTCCATCATCTCTAGCTTCCACAACTGCTCTACCTTTACTGCACAAGTTACTGTACCAGTACTGGTTGCACCACTGTTTTGTATACCTTACTTTTCAGCTTCTTTGCCATTTTTCTTTCATATACTAACCTGACACTCTCTGCCAGTTGGCTGCAACCCCTCTAATTCTAGCTTTGACTTCCTTATTTAGACTGGTTAATTTGTTTAAATCAGTTTGCTCTCATTTACTACATAAGCACTGTGTTTGCACATATTCGCACTTATTTGCACATCGCACATTGCCAAGCACCAGTGGGTATCATTGACGGTTACAGACACAAACACTTCTGAATGCAAATTACCCTTAGTACTCTGGTGGTGCTCCATCGGTGAGTTCTTGTGACTGTCCCTCACTGCCAGGTGAGACAGTCAGCAAAGTTCCTGAGGTAACATCACAGATCCTACCCACTAGCCCTTCATATTTTTTTTGTCTACTTCTCCTGTCCTCTACTTCACCTGGTCCTTCCTGTCTTCTCCCTGTTTTCTGACCACATCAACTTACCTTGCATTATAGACAGAATTTCCCACAGTTTCTCCAGCCAGCCTGGTCGACGTGGACATCCTGAGGCAATGTAGCAATTGCCTCATGTACACTGATAACCCACTTCTTATAGTCCACACAAATTCATTATGTGAGAGATGCATCTATATCAAGAATCTAGAATCTAGGCTCTCTCAATCACCAGTCAGTTCATCTGATATTAAACAGGTTGTCAGCATGCACATCTCACCTCCTGCACCTGCCAAACCAACAACACATAAACTCACATATGTGGAGGTCCTTACCAGAAGCTTACCTAAACATCAGAGACCTCCCAAACACAAACACAAGCACGGTTCAAATAGTACATCCATGCAGAACATAATACACATAATATAACACACACCAGTGTCTCACCAGTCAAGCCCCTAAGGCATAACACAAAAACAACCATCCTAGTCATAGGAGACTCACTTGTGAGACAGACATATGTCCCTCTCACCAGGCTGGATAAGGAAAAAGTCACGGTCAGCTGTCTGTCAGGTGCCAGGATCTGCCACATCACACAAGCACTGTCCATAGTCCATGCTGGTGTGAACGACTTGAGATGTAACTCACTGGAGATGTAACTCACTGGACTATATGAACAAAGACATGACTGAGCTCTCTATGTGTCTCTGGCAGGTATGTCTCTAGCCTTAACCAACATTTTACCTTCATTTAGGATGATACCTCAGTACAAACAAAAAATGACTGACCAACAATTGACTTAGTTTCTGGTGTAATTCAAAGGGGATCCAGTATCTGTCTGCCTGGGATAACATGGTCAACAGACCTTGATGCTTTGCCAGAGATGGTCTTCATCTGTCACCCCTAGTATTTCGGTTACTGGCTAAGGCTCTTGCCACCCCCCATAGTGCCTTTTTAGGCAATGTCACAAGACCAAAATTCCCAATATAAAAATACCTCTAAAAACAACCTCAAGGTCATGCTGCTAAACACTAGGAGTCTAAACCTGTACCTGCATTCACTGGAAGCAGTCCTCACCTTGGAAGATGCTGATATATGTGCAGTCACTAAGGCCTGGTTTACGGCTGTGGAGAGTACTCCAGCAACAAATATGTTGGAATATAAAGAACTGGCATGGCAACTAAGATGGAATGCCATGGCTAGCCCTGGTATTAATGAAACTTGTTCTATTAGGAGCTTATTGAAGCTAAGAGCACAGTTAAAATAGTGGCTTCAACACTGCTAATATAACACAATGTTTTTATTACAAGGTATCCACATACCTGACAACATACAAGGTTTTAAAGTGTAAATTTTTATATGTTTTTTTTTTCAGAATGAATTTTTTTATGATATGGTGTATGTCTTTAAGCAGTTATATTAGATAAGGGTCACCTGGGTTTGATTTTCCTTATTTAAGGATTGAGTGATGTGCTGTTTTTAACTCTGATGATGCCCTAGGTTTATGGTGGGCAAAAGCGCCCAGTTCATTGTGTTTTACAATAAATATTTCTTGCCTTTATGAACAGCAGTTTTGGACTTATTTGGAGGTAACAAGCACTTAACCAGCCTGACTCCACAGCTTGCGGAGGTGACTTTTTTTTTTTTTGTGATTTCGTTGTTTCTTTACCAAGTTTGGTGGAGACTGATCCTGGATCAGGTACTCACCAACATAGGGGACTGCTGCACCACCCCCAGTGTGTGGCCACCCCTGGTGAGATCTGACCACAAATCAGTCTTGCTATAAGCAACTAAAACACAAGACCCCCCCCCCCCGGCAACAACTAGACTAAAAAAACCTCTCCAAGGCTAATTACAACCTGTTACATGACAGCATAAACAGCTTCATAGCCCCCCCCCCCACCACTGATGGAGCAGACACCTACGCTAAGTTATACACCAATGCTTTATACGAGCAACTGTACTGACTCTGCCGTATCTGATAGAATCAAAGCAAAATCTTCAAGGAGAAACAAACCTGCCTGGTGAACAACTGCCATTAATAGGCTATACAATAGGAGAAAGAAATTGAAGTTGAGGAAGAAGTGTTTCTAGTTTTGATACAGTTCCTTTCTACTCTTAGACAGCAAACAAGCAAATAAGACCTCTAGTGAAGTCCTCCAAAGCTAACTACGAATCCAAATTAGCTTCCGTAACTAAGATAACCACAAGGTATAATTTAGTTACAGCCGTAACTTCAAAGGTAAGGCCCAGATTTGTGCTGAACTTGTAGTTGATGGTACTGCATATACAGAACCTATGGATATAGCAAACCTGCTGGCTGACAGGTTCAGTGAAAACTTCACTCCCCTGTCCCTGCCACATATACCCCAAAGCATTCCTAACACCTGTCCCCCACCTAGTTTCTCCGAGAAGCAGGTCTTAAAAGCCCTCTACAAGATCAAAAACATAGCCTCTATGGGACTAGACAACATCCCAGACTGTGTTCTATATGGGTTAAAACAGGAATTAGCATCACAATGGGCATGTTTTCAATCACAGCCTAAGCACTGGCTTCATCCCAGTGGAATGGAAAACAGCTACCATCATCCCTTTGCACAAAGTGGGGTGCATCCCTGGACCGTGGGAACTACATACCCATTAGCCTAACCAATAGCATAAACAACAAACACAGTATCCAGCAAATCTTTGTTTTAATAAAATCTCTGACGTCTCGGCCAAAGCCTTCAAGGAGAATAAAAATGTGTACAAGCACCCACTCTTTTATAACAGAAACAATTAATCAATCAAACAATTAAATAATTAATGAAGCAATGCTCTCCAATTGAACTCTTCATTAAGCCCATAAGGAGACATAGTTTTATACTTTAAAATGAATAAAGCTTCTTTTTGTAATAAAACAGTTTTAACATCCTCATGACAGTACAAAGATAGCTTAACTTGTTCTAAAATAGTAGCTTTTAAACCTACACTACTTTTATTATGGAATTCTAAAAAGTGCAGAGCCACAGGGCTTGCTATATTACCATTGTTAATGTCCCTTATATGCTCCAACAGTCTCAGTTTAAAAGCTCTTTTTGTTTCACCTATGTAATAAATATTACATGGACAACAGAGAGCATAAATGACCCCTACTGTATTACAACAAAACTGCTTAACAGAAATAAACTTAACATCATTAATAAAAGGAAAACAAGATACAATATATTTGCAGGCTTTGCACCTTCCACAAGAAAAGGTGCCAGTTTTACATGGTTCTTTATAAAATTGAGAAGGAGGTATACTGAATTTACTTCTCACTAAAAAATTTTTTATATTTCTACCTCTCCGAAAAGAAAATTTTAGATTAACATTCAGCCATTGTTGAACGCTTTTCCAAGAGTGTAAATAAGACCAAAATTGTTTAACTATATCAAGAAATTGAAAAGTAAAACATCCATAGGTAGTCACAAAATACATATTTTCCTTATACTCCCTGCCATTGTCATATTTAACCATATTATTATCATAATGATTATTTTCGACATCAACAGGCTCAAACCTTTTAACCAACTTGTCAAAACATCTATTCAAAGTGTCTTTATTATACCCTCTATTCATAAAAGACTCCACCAAACAATTCATTTCTTGCTGAAAAATATCAGATCTCCCACATAATCTATAAGTACGTAACATTTCACCATAAGGTAGTGCATCCAGAGTATGAGGAGGATGGCCACTAGTACCATGTAAATAATGATTAGTACCTTCAAATTTTCTATTAATCGAAGTAATAATATTCATACCATCAGAAATATCTAAAACTACATCCAGAAATGGAACAACATGTCCCATTACCAAACCATCAAAACTCATAGCAAATCTATTGTTATTAATATCATATATAAATTCCTTAATATCACTCTCATCAGCATCCACCAAAAATATTAAATCATCCACAAACCTATAATAAGCAAATACATGAGAAAGAAAAAAAACTATGTTTATAAATAATTTCTAATTCAAATTAACCCATAAATAAATTAGCATACATGGGGGCAAAAGAAGCCCCCATGGCTGTGCCTTGTAACTGATGATATAGTACCTCATTAAATTCAAAAAAATTATGAGTCAAACAAAAATGAAGCAACTCTACAATAAATTCTGTAACAGGAGTATCCCCTAAAAAATATCTGACAGCCTCTATACCAAATTGATGTTTAATATTTGTATAAAGGCTTTTAACATCAATAGTAAACCAAGTCATTTTCCTATTTATTTTTGTCCCTTTCATTTTATTTAAAAAATCAAAAACATCACAGATATAAGATGGCAACTTATAAACGAAAGGAGACAAAAATTGATGTAAAAAGATACCCAAATTATGTAAAAAATAAAGAGAACCAGATACTATAGGCCTCCCGGGAGGCCTAGACAAGTTTTTATGTATCTTTGGTAGGCAATAAAAAAGGGCCATTCTTGAACCTTCTACCTGAAATTTCTTTTTAACATCAGTGGGGCAAAAATAACCTAACCTAACCCCTTTATTCAATAGATCCAAATATTCCTGAACAGATTTTGAGTATACATCCATGGACACCACCTTATAGGTTTTACTGTCCTTTAAATGTTCCATACACATGGATAAATAGTCAGCAAAATGCATCACAACTAACTTATTGCCTTTATCAGATGGTTTGAAAATAATGTCACTTTTTCTACCAAGATTCACTAAAGCTTGCCACTCATTCCGTTGCAAATTACATTTAACATTGGTTTTCTCACTCATATATTTTTTATAATTTAGTTAAGTGAAAAAATTAACTAAATTCACAAACTGACATACATCATTATTCAAATTACTAGGAGTAAAGTTACTAACAGTAGGTACCTTAGTGGTATCTAATTTGCAATATGCATTAGCAGCTTCTTCTGAAAAACAAGAAAAAAAGCTATCACAAGAACTACTGTTGTTTAACTCATCCATTGAAATAGAAGTCGTCGAGAAATTACTAAAAAAATGTTTTAACTGCAGCTTCCTGCCAAAAACATACATGTCTTTTTTTAATTCATGAAGACGAGTAACAACTGTGGGTATGAATTTTAAACCCCTGTTGAGTACAGACATCTCAACACAGTTGAACTCGTAACCAGACAAGTTAATAACATATTCCGAAACATTACAGTACCTGAAGTCATTTGAGTTACACTCATCTTCTGCCCCTTTTAAAACCCCCATATCCATGACGTTGCCCACCTGGAAAGGAGGACTGGTCCTATGTCCGTTTTTGTCCTTGTTGATTCTGAAAGGAGGTAGTAGCCTCTCCCCAAAATGTAGAGCGAACATTTTCCCTTTGTTGGGCCACCGACAAAACTGGAAACTCAGATTCGCAGTCCTCGTCTTCATAAGATGTATATCCCCCTTCCGACGCTGAGGACAAGTGAGAAATGTTCATCTGTTTGCCGGACTGAAACCTAACTTGTTTACGCACTTTCGTGCATTGTGCTTTAGACAAAAAAGCCCGATTGGCTTCATAATCACGCACATCACGGAAAAGTTTACCTTTTTTACGATCAATTAAAGTAACTTCATAATCTTTGAGTTTCTTGTTAGTTTGTTGCAGAAACTCATCAAAAATTGCTATGGAAACAGTATTAGATAACTCGGTGTACATTTTTTTGATGTTATTACACAGTTCCTTCTGTTTGAGTAAATCACGTTCAATAAGGATGTGTAGCCATTCAGTAACACAAACATGTGCAGCATTGACCCACCTCTTGTGAAAACCACAATCAGAGTCCAAAGAAAGGTCAAACGGAGTGGAGGGGTCTTTAAAAACTCTAAGACCCCTTGGAGTTGTGTCTGTCTCTATATACTTTTGTAGACCGCATATATTGAAATGAACAGCGGTCTCTTTCCACATCAACTTCTCTAATTCCTCAAACAGTAATTTATTCTCTGCATTAACAGACAGGGGAACCTTCCTTCCAACACAAGAAAAGGGGTTAGAAGACCGCATTCTTCTTTCTTCCTCCCACTTCTCCCAAATAACATTATTCTCAATAGGCAGTCTCTGGGAAGTGGAACGCTCACCTCTTTCACCTCTCTCAGATGAATTAGCTGAATTGACAAGGAAATTGTCAAGAGACATTTGGTTCCCTTCTCTAGTCTCTCTGAATATCCTTGGAAGATGGTACTGTGGATCAGAAGACATCAAAAGGCAACGAAGAAAACAGCCAGTAGCATAAACAACGAACACAGTATCCAGCAAATCTTTTATTAAAATCTCTGACGTCTCGGCCAAAGCCTTCAAGGAGAATAAAAATGTGTACAAGCACCCACTCTTTTATAACAGAAACAATTAATCAATCAAACAATTAAATAATTAATGAAGCAATGCTCTCCAATTGAACTCTTCATTAAGCCCATAAGGAGACATAGTTTTATACTTTAAAATGAATAAAGCTTCTATTTGTAATAAAACAGTTTTAACATCCTCATGACAGTACAAAGATAGCTTAACTTGTTCTAAAATAGTAGCTTTTAAACCTACACTACTTTTATTATGGAATTCTAAAAAGTGCAGAGCCACAGGGCTTGCTATATTACCATTGTTAATGTCCCTTATGTGCTCCAACAGTCTCAGTTTAAAAGCTCTTTTTGTTTCACCTATGTAATAAATATTACATGGACAACAGAGAGCATAAATGACCCCTACTGTATTACAACAAAACTGCTTAACAGAAATAAACTTAACATCATTAATAAAAGGAAAACAAGATACAATATATTTGCAGGCTTTGCACCTTCCACAAGAAAAGGTGCCAGTTTTACATGGTTCTTTATAAAATTGAGAAGGAGGTATACTGAATTTACTTCTCACTAAAAAATTTTTTATATTTCTACCTCTCTGAAAAGAAAATTTTAGATTAACATTCAGCCATTGTTGAACGCTTTTCCAAGAGTGTAAATAAGACCATAATTGTTTAACTATATCAAGAAATTGAAAAGTAAAACATCCATAGGTAGTCACAAAATACATATTTTCCTTATACTCCCTGCCATTGTCATATTTAACCATATTATTATCATAATGATTATTTTCAACATCAACAGGCTCAAACCTTTTAACCAACTTGTCAAAACATCTATTCAAAGTGTCTTTATTATGCCCTCTATTCATAAAAGACTCCACCAAACAATTCATTTCTTGCTGAAAAATATCAGATCTCCCACATAATCTATAAGTACGTAACATTTCACCATAAGGTAGTGCATCCAGAGTATGAGGAGGATGGCCACTAGTACCATGTAAATAATGATTAGTACCTTCAAATTTTCTATTAATCGAAGTAATAATATTCATACCTTCAGAAATATCTAAAACTACATCCAGAAATGGAACAACATGTCCCATTACCAAACCATCAAAACTCATAGCAAATCTATTGTTATTAATATCATATATAAATTCCTTAATATCACTCTCATCAGCATCCACCAAAAATATTAAATCATCCACAAACCTATAATAAGCAAATACATGAGAAAGAAAAAACCTATGTTCATAAATAATTTCTAACTTGTAGTTGATGGTACTGCATATACAGAACCTATGGATATAGCAAACCTGCTGGCTGACAGGTTCAGTGAAAACTTCACTCCCCTGTCCCTGCCACATATACCCCAAAGCATTCCTAACACCTGTCCCCCACCTAGTTTCTCCGAGAAGCAGGTCTTAAAAGCCCTCTACAAGATCAAAAACATAGCCTCTATGGGACTAGACAACATCCCAGACTGTGTTCTATATGGGTTAAAACAGGAATTAGCATCACAATGGGCATGTTTTCAATCACAGCCTAAGCATTGGCTTCATCCCAGTGGAATGGAAAACAGCTACCATCATCCCTTTGCACAAAGTGGGGTGCATCCCTGGACCGTGGGAACTACATACCCATTAGCCTAACCAGCCTTATCTGCAAGGCCATGGAACAAATCATAGTGGACCTTATTAACAAAGATATAGGAACTCTCCAAATGCTCGTCCCCACCCAGTTTAGCGTTGTCAAGGGGAAATCATGCCTGTTAAACTTGGCGGACTTCTTACTCACAGTGACCAAAGCCCTAGACGAGGGCAAATCTGTGCATACGGCCTACCTAGACTTAGCTAAAGCCTTTGACACAATCCCCCACTCTTGCATCATTGATAATCTCACCCAGCTGGGTATCAACCCATATACTGTCAGGTGGGTTGCAAACTGGCTCACTGATAAAACTTATATGGTCAAAATAGGGGGCTCCACCTCTTCCAGCAGACCCATAACCAGTGGTGTTCCACAGGGATCGGTTCTGGGACCCCTACTGTTCAGAACCTACTTCTCTGAAGTACAGGCTAAAACTAAAGGACTACAGCTGACAAATTTTGCTGAAGACTGCAAACTGGGAGCAATCACTGAAATCTCTAGCAATGCCAACATCCTGCACAAAGGTCTTACGCAGACTAATGAATGATGTCAAAATCATCATCTTAAACTTAATGCAAAAAAATGCATTGACATCTCCTGCAGCAAGGGTGATGTTTCTTCAAACTACCACATCAATAGCAATACCCAAAGCCCACAGTCACTGGTGACAGATCTGGGCACACAGGTCGACAGCAACCCTAACTTCGATCACCATGTCTCTACAGTGGTAAGAAGGGCATTTTATACTGCTCATGTCATAAGTAAGGGCACTGCCTTCAGAATAAAAGAGGTTACAATGCCCTCAACTTTTCCATCATCAGGCCAATAATAGAGTACAATACTCCCTTTGGTATTTTCCTTTCCAAACATCAGCAACAGTTGGAGAGACCACAAAGATTCCTTACAAAGAAAATTAAGAGTCTTCAAGATCTGTCTTATGTGGACAGACTGAAATCATTGTCACTTTACTCTGTGTCACACAGACTGCTCAGAGGCAACCTGTGTCTTGCATATAGAGCAATCTCTGACCCAGCTTTAATGGAAATGCTGCACATTCGCAAGTCAAATTGCACACGGGTTACTTGGTCAAAAGGACCTTAACCTGGTATATGACATTAACAGAACGGGCTGGAGAGACAGATTTGTCTTACAGAGGTTGCCCCACATTTGGAACAAGCATCCTATTCATGTTAAAAAGCCCCTCATTGTCCTTATTTAAATGTAATTTGGACAACTGGATGGGTAACCAGAAATTCACCCCAGAGGTTCCACCTGTGTTTCTCTTGGACAAGGGCTATAGGTGCTGATTTTAGTGTCTGTTTGAACCAGACAGCCTTGGGAACATGGGTTGAACTTGGCTAGGCTTGTAAGGGCCCCGGGGTTGTTAGCTCAATTCTCAGCTTCTTCTGATCTCCAGCATCTGCTGCCATTACAACTGTTTTATCTGTACTCAGTTCTATCCCATGTGCCTTCAGTTTTGCATTCCATCCCCCTATCCTTTGCTAAAGTTCTTGCTCAGAGTCTGCCTATAATGCTACATAGTCTGCATATGCAGCTTTGTTGATCTATCCAGTCTGACCTGTTTGCTGTTGTAGTCTATCACCAGTATGGACAGTAATGAACTCAGAGTTGAACCTGGTGCACACCCACTCCCACTGGGAACCATTCCGTGAAAGTGAACACTGTTCATACTTGAGTCATTGGGTCCTTGTACATAGCTTGCACTAATTCTACCAATGTTTTTGGGACTTCAAAGTACTGCAAGACTGCCCAAATCCGCGTTCTTGGAACATTGTCATATGCTTTCTCTGAGACTAGGAATGCCCAGTTGTAGTCTTTACTCATCCCTAGCTTCTTCTCAACTATCTGTCTTACTGCAAACATCAGGTCAGTTGTGCTGCATCCTGATCTGAATCTGAACTGCTCATCTCCCATCTTTCTTTTATTACTCTATGCATTCATTTATCAATCACCCTCTCCAGAACTTTTGCGCAGTGTAACAGGAGTTTGATACCACTGTATTGCCCTTAATTGTGAATGTCCCCTTTACTCTTCAACTCTGGCACTAGTAGGCTTATTTTCCAGTCATCTGGGCTACACCTTTCTCTACACAGTACTATGACTACTCTCAGGAGCCATTTCTGCCCAATCTCAATAGGTTCATAGGTTAACAGGTGTTTACTAGGCTAATGACCACAAGGGCCTTTTTAAGCCTAGCCATGCATCCCAAACCTCTGACAAGTTCTGATACCCTTGATAAGTGTAAGCAAGGGTCTGGGAGATGAACCATTTACAGGTTACCTGTTTACTTCAGAGACATAGGTGCTAAATCAGGGATGAATTTCCGTTTTCCCATCCAATTGTCCAAGTTGCACTTGGATTGGACTGTATCTTTATCATGTCTGCCCTGATCTCATTTGAGCCTGCTGCTTCCCCTGAGTTCATTTTCCTTAGTGCTGTTCTTACTACTTATATTGTGGGCTCTTCTCTCATTGTACATGCTGTCTGGGTCAATACAGCTTCTTTGGGGTTTTCGTCATTGAGAAGCTGCTGAAAGTACTCCTTCCATCCACCTTTGATGTCCTGTGGACTGTTGAGCAAACTGTTCCTGTTATCTCTTATGAAGGGTGTCTGGCTATCTTCTTTATCTTTCTGTCATTACCTTCCAACTTGATATAATGTCTTTGTGCCATCTACAAACTTACTTTTCAGATGCTGGAGTGCCTCTGAAGCCTTGTTCTTTGCTACTGCAACCCTTTTCTTAGCTTCTTTGTTAGCCAACCAGTATTCCATCCTAGCATAGTTCATATTTTCTGTCTCCCACTTTTTGCTGCACTCCTTTCTTTTTATGACTTCCTGGACTTCTACATTCCACCACCAGCTTTCCTTATGTATCTTATACTTCCATACCTGGCTTAGTCGCATATGTGTAGTCCTCACACATGCTGTTTTGAGGTGCTGCCATTCTTCTTCAACTCCATCTATTTCTGCTTCTTCTTGAGGTGCTAGATCCCTGATTAAAATTCCTTGAACGGTTGTGCTTTCTCTCCAGTCAACTTCCAGGTCTTCAGCCTGGTCTCTGTTAACCTTACAGCATTCTCTGACCACTGCTTGCAGCTGATTGTGGCAACCAGTGGTTTATGTTGTGGACCAACTGTTTCCTTGGGACTGACTTGCAATTGCTAAATCTACCCCAGTGCCCTTTCCTTACTAGGAAGAAGTCTACATGAGGTACATGTTGTCCACTCTTGTATGCAATCTTGTGACCGTCTATCTTTCTGAAACATGTGTTGGCTACTATCAACAATTTGCCAGGCAGCAGTCTAGAATGGCCTCTCCTTCTTTATTCCCATGTGGACACAGGTCGTCCTCATATCCATTTCTGTTTGTCCTTGTCCTGATATGTGCATTCAAGCCACCCCTTAACAACAATACAAGCTGTCCTACTTCATCTGCAGATCCTGCAAATGCACCCTTTTCCTCACTATCCCATCCCTGCTTTGAGGCACACGCTGAGATTATCAATACTGCCCTATCATTAAGCTGAAGTCTGACTGCCATCAGTCTGTCACTAATTCTGATGACATCCCTCACTGTCTTCTGAAGCCTCTCCCTTCACACCACTTCTAGCCTGTCCTCCTCTCTGGATCCCAAACCAAATGGTTTTGCTGCACTGCACTTCCATCTTGTCTCCTGGATATATAGGATGCCCAGCCTTCTCCTTACCATCATGTCATCCACTTCCAAGCTGCATCCTGGCAGCAAACCTACATACTGAGTGTAGCAATTTGTAGTTCATATTTGGCAGGTTGATTGGTTTAATGTCCAGTGTTCATTCAACACAGCTATCCCTGGTAACCCCAAGTTGGGCAACTAGACACCGTTTGGCCAGCAGCTTATTGACCCACGGCTGCTAGGCTTTATAGCGGGCATGCACTGGCCAACAGGGGCACATATACCTCTCCCACCATTTTCATGTGTCCCTGGTGTAGGTTGGAGTAGGCCAGGTCCTCAACCCACTTATCACCAGCAAATACCCATGCCCGTTTGGCGACATTAGTCAACATGACAGAATCACCTGCAGCAGTATTTTTTACACCGTCGGGTGGATAGCCCTACCACAAATAACATACAGGAATTGTAAAGTGCAAAGAAAGAGCAAGAGATGTAATGTATTGTCCAGTAATTTGAGTGATTAGTGCCCTGAAGACTGGCCTGTTGAGATAAGATACAGCAGATGTATTATCTGACAGTGCTTCATAATACAAAAGTCAGGAGTTTAGAAGCTGGGTGAGACCAAATGGTCACTTTAGACAAGTATTTTTGCAGACATGCCCTATCTGTAATACACGTAATCAGTTTACCCATTTTCAAGTCATCTGCATACATACTGTAGAACATCTTAAATGAAAAGGAAAGATCAGAAAGATACAATCTAAACAGGTATGGACACAAGGACAGGACTACGTGGGACATCCTGCCTGTAATCAAGAATTTCACCCATCCAGTTGCTGTATGACATTGTCATACCCTGTAAGCCATGTAGCTATCTATCTTATCTATATTACACCAATACCTAATTGTTCTACTTTATTGTCCAGTGCTTTGTGTATGACCCTATCAAATGATGAAGTTAAGTCTATATAAATTACATTAGAGCACATTTTTTTTCATTTATTGGTGTCATGATATTGTTATAGAACATGGCTTACAAATAGGACATAGCAAGTTACATACAGCAATCAGACAGCTGAAATTCTAGATTTTGCCTCATTTGGATACATGAGAATAACAGACCGAAACATAGCTGGGAGACATAAGCTGAAAAGTGAATATTTAATACAGGTAATATGGTACACACCACTTATCTACATCTGGCCAAAGCTTTCAACACAATCCCCTACTCGGGATCAAAGATAAACTTACTGCCTTAGGCATAAACACCTACATTGTCAGGTGGATAACAAACTGGCTCAATGACAGGACACATCTTGTCTACATAGGCAAATCCACTTCTGATAAGAAACTTGTGTTAGGTATATACAGTGTTAGGACACCTCCTGGTATATACTACTCTGAAGTGAAGGCTAATTTTGGGGGCCTCTGGCTCACCAAGTTTGCCAATGACTGTAATCTGGGAGCAATCATCAAACCCCCAAATGGTGTTGACATCGTATAAACAGGCCTAAAAATGACAAAAAGAATTATGCTAAAACCATGGTCTGGAACTAAATGTTAAAAAAGTATAATCATACCGTGCAGTAAGTCAGATATCCTTGCAAATTATAATATTGATAGCACACTCCTAAAAGTAGACCTAGTGGTGAGAGACCTAGGAACGCAGCTAGATAGTAACCTAAACTTTGACCACCAGGTAGCCACGGTAGTGAGGAAATCCTTCTGTGTGGTTCAACTTATAGGTAAAGGCATGGTATTAAGGTCAAAGGAAGTCATAGTGCCATTGCACTCAGCCTTCATCAGGCCGATAATTGAGTACAATACTCTCTTCTGCATTGTTTTTTACCAGGTACTTACACAAATTGGTGAGCCCCAGAGGTTTCTCACTAAAAAATACAAAGTATAAGATACACGTGTTATGCAGAATGACTAAAGGCCCTATCCCTTTACCCCATCTCATATCATTTACTGAAAGATAACTTATGCCTGACCTACAAGGCATTCTTTGATCCAACCCTAATGAAAATGTTACATATTTGGGAGAAAAATTATATGAGGGTTACGTGTTTCATGGACCTGAACCTTATTTGTGACTCTAACAGAACTTGCTGGATAGACAGACTCATATCCCAAAGGCTATCTCATCTAATGGATAAACTTCCCATCTTCATAAAACAAAGCACGTCCCTCACTTTCTTCAAAAAGAATTTGGATAAATAGATGGGGAACTGTAAATTCACTCCCAGGGTACTGCCCATGTTCTTTATGGACACAGGCAGTTTGTAAAAGAACTCATGCTTCCTACACCCACTGACCCACTACCTTGATACTACCCCCTTCCCATATCTGGGGAATTAAGATATAATATTGTCATATCCTTGGTGTTATTGGCTAGGCTTGTAAAGGCTCTTGTGGCATTAGCCTAGTAATCACCTATGAATCTATGAACCAATGTACCCTTAAATATTAATTTCGCTGTATCTTGAACATTTCCCTCAGCAAAGAGTGCTAGGGGACTTCATAGTTATTTGCATGTACCTGGAGACAGCTTGTCTTCAAGTAAAAGCAGTTATTTAATGGGAAAAAAAATGCATGAAAGAATCTATTTTTATCATGCTTTTCTAAACAAACACGCCAGCAGTTTATATCTATGAGTATCCATTCTGAATTTATCCATATATCTTCTCTTGTTTTGGCATATAAATATTTTTCTTATTTGTCTTTTGGTAACCAGGAAAGTCTAACTAAGCCAATGACTTATTTTCAGTGGAGGCCTGAGGAGAACAGCTCCAGAACAGATACAAATCATTTAAATGACAGTTGATGAGTAATTACATGCAGGGGGAGAAAATCCTCACAAAAGAGTAAACATTTTACAATATGTTGGAGAGAAAGACTCCACAAACACACATACAACATTTTACAATAGCTGATAAGTAATTATATACAAGGGGGGACACCTCACAACAGATAAAACACTTTAAAAGATTGGGGTGAATCTTACATACAATAACAGCCCCCACAACAGACTGAAATACATTTACAGAATATTGCTGAGAGAAATTGGGATCAAGAATACAATATATACTGCATGTAGCAAGACACTTTGCAGAAGCGGATAGCCTGTGTTGAGCAAACTAATATATAGTTATTCAAAATAATATATGGAGATGAGAAATAACAGAATATTCTGATGCCAAAATAGTAATAGAATTAAATAAGGAGGCGTAATGAGCAGGAAGGAAAATTAAGGACATGGAGAGAGAGAGTTTATTAGAGAGGTGAGAATTTTATGGAAGGACACGAGAGGAAAATAATAGTAGAAAGTCTCAGCTGAAGAGGTAGGAGACCATGCATTAGTAGTATGGTATCATTAAAGTGAGAGCTTCCTTTGATGCCACTACTAGCTGCTAAGACATGGAGGTTTTAACGATTCAGAGTGAGAAAGGCATAGTTAAGGTAAGTAGGCTGTTATGCATCTTGTTTGAGGTTTGTGCAGGTACAGCTCCAGGTGTCATAAAGATTTTTTTACATTGTTCTTGAAATTGGAAGGGGACAGAGTTCCAGGAGTGGGCAATATAGCTGGAATAGAGAGAGGTTCCTGTTGACAGGTGTGTTTTGTAGGTAGTATGGAGCATTTTGTTTTCAGGTCAAGTCATCTAGCAGTGGTGTATCTGTGCAATAAATCTAGCAGGTCTTTGCTTTGTTCTGGTTTGTAGATTAATTTGTGGACAAGGAGTTGCTGGGTATAAGTGAGTTGCTTGGGAAATTCAAGCCAATGAAACTGTTTTAGGGCTAAGCAGTGATGGATTCTGTATGATGAGTTAGTGGCAAATTTTGCTGTTTTGTTGTAGCACTGGTTTAGTTTATTTTGGATGGAAGTTTGAAGGTTAAGCAGTACTGGGGAGACATAAAGTAAAGTGGGAAACAGAGGAGTGTAGAAGCCAGAAATTTTCGGGATGAATCAGTTAAGTATTTTTGTTCTTGTTCTATACAGTGTTCCTAATTTTTGGTGATTTTTTTTTTTGATAACCTGTTCCATATGAAAGTCAAATTTCAGGTTATGATCATTTGTCATGCCTAGTATCTTGGTATAAAGAGACTGTTACTAAGAAATTTTGTTTCAGGTATGTAAGGATTTTGGGGAGGAATACTAGCTTTGTTTTTTTTTTTTTTCTTGAGTAGACGTTGGGAGTTATTCAGCCAGCTTTCAACTGATGAAAATGACTTTTGGGTGATGTGTTACAGAGTAATGGGGATACTGGCAGTATAGATTACAGTGAAGTTGTCTGCAGATTTAATGAAGGATGTTTGATATTTAGCAAAGTGTAGGTTGTTGGTAACTATGATGTAAAGCAGTGGCCTCATTACGAAACCTTGGAGAACACCTGTTTTGAAGGGTAGGAAGGATGAAAAGGAATTAACCCATTTACTAGACTGGAGTCTATTGTAAATGTAGCTGGACAACCAGTTGGTGGAGGTGTTTGATAAATAAATAAAGAAAATTTATGGAAAGTTTTTTTGTAACAGTTATTGAGTGATCGCTATTTTCCAAACTGAGTCTCAGACTTATGTAATATAACTACTTTTGATAAACTGATTGATTAAGATACCTCCTCCATACTTCTTGATTAACCATCACTGTGTGGGGTCCCAGCCATTCTGTTTAGGTCTGTGCTTTTCAGATGCTTTCCTTTTAACTTGTTACTCTCCACTATGTATATTTCAGTAAGTAACATGCCCACATCTTGTACAGTAGGTTCTTCTTCTGTTTTCCATTTTTTTAGTTATGGCCTTTTCACTACCAAGACAGTTCATAGGTTCATAGGTTCATACTAGGCTATCTGCCCTGGGGCAATTATAAGCCTAGCCCAATTCTGTATGGCTTAACGCCACCCCTTGATTTGAGTATACTGTGCCCTTTTTAAGGTTTAGTTTACTGTGCCTCTGTCTAATAGTGACACGGGAGTAATCCCTGGGACAAACCTACGATCCCCCATCCACTTATCGAGATTCTTCTTGAAGAGATTCAGTGAGGTGCTCTGCCTCACATGAACTGGAATTCTATTCCAGAGTGAAGGGAGCCTCTGGGTTATGAACATGTCCCTCCAGCAAGTTCTATTTATTTATGTGCTGAGGTGTGGCTCTAAGGGATTTAGATTTACTGAGGTGGAGCATGTCCATTAATTCTGGATTTGACATAGCTTTGTATGTCAGGCATAGATCGCCTCGAAGTAGGCGGTATGCAACTGAGTAGAGCTGGAGTTTTTTTAACCGAGCAGCATATGGCATCTGTTTGAGACCATTGATCCTCTTGGTGAGATACTTTTGGGGTCCTTCTAATTGCTGCAGGTGTCGGGTAAGGTACATCCCAAAAGGGGCATTGTATTCTATGATGGGCCTGATGAGGGATGAATAAAGGGGCATGATTACCTCTCTTGATCTAGATGTGAAACCCTTCGTGATGAGGTGAGCTATGTAGAAGGTCTTTCTAACCACTTTGGCAATGTGGTTTTCAAAGGAGAGATTGCTATCAACTTGGGTCCCCAGGTCCCTAATAACTTTCTCTGTACTTAATGGGTTTCCGCCTATGTGGTAATTTGTGGGCACATTGTTTTTGCCAAAGGGTATGACTATACATTTTTTGGCATTTAGCTTTAAACCATGGCGCTGGCACCAGTTATCTGTCTCTGTGAGATATTTTTGAAGGATGTTTGTGTCAGCTGGAAAGTTGATTATGGCGTCCAGTTTGCAGTCGTCTGCGAACTTGGTGAGCCATAGTCCTCCCACGTTTGCCTGTACCTCGGAAAAGTATATACCGAACAAGAGTGGTCCCAGGACAGAACCCTGTGGGATGCCACTTGTGACCGGTTTCGAGTCTGACATGGCTCCAGCAACTCTCACTCTGTGGGTTCTGTCTTTGAGCCAGTTTGTGACCCATCTTGTGACATAGGGGTTTATATTTAAGCTGGATAGCTTATCTATGATGCCCGAGTGGAGTATTGTGTCAAATGCCTTTGCAAGGTCCAGATAGGCTGTGTGGACTACCTTCCCTTCATCTATGGCTTTGGTGACTGTTTCAAAGAAGTCAACCAGGTTCAAAAGGCAGGTTCTGCCCTTGACAAAGCTGAACTGGGTAGGATCTAGTGTCTGCAGGTCCCCAATGTCTTTGTTTATGAGCTCCATGAAGATCCTCTCCATAGCCTTGCAGACTAAGCTAGTCAGGCTTATGGGGCGATAGTTTCCAGGGTCCATAGAGGCTCCACCTTTGTGGAGTGGGACCACTGTTGCTGTACGCCATTCTGTGGGCACATATCCTGTAGTGAGGCTGAGATTGTATAGCTGTTTTATTTGAGGGATTAGTTCCTCTTGTAGTTCATGTAGGACGCAACCTGGGATGCCATCTGGTCCCATGGAAGCAGTGTTTTTTGCTTTGGAGAGGGCAGCCTTCACCTGAGCATCTGAGATGTTTGGGAGGCAGCCCTCTGCCGGGATAGATACTTGCTCTTTTGGGGGGGCTTTGCACTGCACCTGTCTGCCAGGATATTGGCGATGTCTGTGGGTTCAGTGTATTTTTTGTCGTTTAGAATCAACTCAGAACAAGCCTGGGAGTTGCATCCCAGGTTTCTAACATAACTGAAAAAAGCCTTATGATTGTCTTTGGTGTCCTGTGCAATTTTTCTCTCGAAGCTGGCCTTGGAGGATTTTATGAGGGATCGTAATTTTTTGCTAGTACTGATCAGAGGTGCCTTCCCTATTAGGGATTTTGCTCTATCATGTAGTAGCTTCCTCCTTCTGTTGTACAGTTTATTTATGGCAGGGGTCCACCAGACTGGACGCCTGCTTTTGAATGATTGGGTCTTGGTTTTGTTTGGGATAGCACGATCCATGCATTCCTGGAGATGTCCGTAGAATGCATTTATATAGGATTCTGCAGTTTGGGCTGTAGTTTCCACTGGCCCTGGGGCCTTGAAGGATTCCACTTCGGTTTTGAGAAGTGAGAAGTTCGCTTTTGAGAAGTTTTTCACTGTGGTTTTCTGGGCTGGGGGTGGGGGTCGGGATGTGGACATCCAGTGAAATTAATTTATGGTCTGATCTTACCAATGAGGGATATACTTCTGGTGTGGAGCATAGAGTCCCCATGTTGGTAATGATCAGGTCTAGTATGTTGTCCCCTCTTGTGGGAGTGGTGACTAGTTGTTCCATAGCATTTGAGTTTATAATTTCCAGGAATCTTTGGGCTAAGGTGCTGGGGCTTGAGTAGTGCTCCCAGTCAATGTTTGGGTAGTTGAAGTCGCCCAATATAATGGTGTTCGGAGTGACCTTCATGTTCTCCAATGTTTTCAGGAAAGCCGAATGGGATTCCTGACTTTGGGAGGGTGGTCTGTAGGAAGCTATAAACTGAAAAGCAGTCTTGCCCACTGTTAGTTGCACATGGATGGTCTCCGATACTTCGTGCAATGCTACTAACCTGTAGGTGTGGATATCCTTGATAAATATGGAAACTCCCCCTCCTTTTGTGGTTCGGTCCGGGTTTTGGGGCCGAAAAGCATGATACGAGGTATAGCCTGGTAGTGCTGGGGTGCTCTCTGGAGCCTTGAACCAGGTTTCTGTCACTGCACAGATATTGATGTTCTCCATACTGAGGAGAGCTTCGAGTGTGTGCATCTTGAGGTTAAGACTTCTGGCGTTTAGCAGCATTACCCTTAGTTTATTGTTCCTTGTGCTGTCTATGGGAGTGGGTTTGACTTTTGAGCCTTGCCTAAAAAAGGCACTATGGGGGTGGCAAGAGTCTTTGCCAATATCCGAAAGCCCAGTGGTGACAGGTGCAAGCCGTCCCTAGCGAAGCAACGTGGCTTGTCGAGCATGTCATCCCAGGCTGACAGACACTGGATCCCCTTTGAATGACACCAAAATTTTAGCCAATTGTTAAAATCGATCACTTTGTCTTTGTACTGTGGCATCATTCTAGGTGAGGGTAAGATGCTGCTCAAGTTCATGGTCATACCAGCCTGGGCTACATGAGCTCCTCTATGTCTCTTTTCATGTAGTCCAGGGAGGTACGTCTCAGGTCATTCACACCAGCATGTACAATGACTGAGTCATATTTGTATTTGCTTTGGAGTGACCTGAGTGCTTGCGTTATGTGTCGGATCCTAGCACCCGACAGGCAGCTCACCGTGACCTTCTCTTTATTCAGCCTGGTGAGCGGGACGTCAGTGTGTCTGACAATAGAGTCACCTATAACAAGAGTATCAGGTGTGTTATTCAGCTTTAAGGGCTGTGGCTGCTTGACACACTGACTTTGTGGGTTATGTGTTGTGTGTGTTTTGTTTTGAGGTAGCGTTTGCTTGGATGTCTGCTTTGGAGGTCTCTGCTGGTTAGGTAGATTTTTATTTAGAGCCTCCAAGTATGTTTTTGTGTATTTATGTGTTTGGTTCGCTGATGTGGTGGGACTATGTGATACCGGAATTGTGTTGTGTGAGGTTACCTTCTCCTTGTGAACACTAATGTCGCTATTTTTGATGAAATATTTAGATTTGGATCCACTCCTTTTAGAAATAAAGTTTTTGTCAACTAACATTTTCTCCCACAATTTTTAAGTATGTCTCCTGAACTTGATGCTTTAAGTTTCCCAAGTTGCTACATTCCTAAAATATATGTCCCCAACTCCCTCTATCTCCAGTTCTATATCTCAACATCTTCATGAACTTGCTGTAAAATTATACTATATTTTCGCTGAGGTGTGAAAATATTTATGCTAACTCTTCAAGGTAAGGATCCTAAATTACCAAATTTTAGTTGCTTTTCTAGTAAGATTCCAGTGATCTATGGAACATTCTTCATCCAACACTCTTTCCCTGGTGGCTTTCCAATCCTGGATTGCCTTCCTATCTAACTACCCAAGGCCCACACAAAGAAAGAGAGAGAGAGGTTAGCATTCTTTTCTGTAGTGTCAGCTTGGATCTATCCTGCATAGCTATGACAACTAGATCTGGTTTGAATGTACTGCCTTCCGGATATACTTTCAGTTTCTTGGCTGCTAATATTAACCCTTCATTTTCTAGACACAATCCATCCTACAGATTACAAACATCTTCAGTTATTTGCCAGGTTAACCATCCATTTCCACTTCTTAAATGATACTATTGTTTCAGTTGTGGCTATTTAAGTGCCAGTTTTCTATTACATTTTCATCTTCTTTCTTATCCCTTACTACATCTATTGGGTTAATAAAGTTCTTCCATGGGGATAAGAATTCTGTTTTAAACATAGGTCTCACCATAGTTAAGATTTTTTTTTAAAACACCACCATTACTTCGCAGTTCAGTTACCCTTCTTCATACTTCTAAAGAAATATTTCCCCTCAGAATCCCTAGCAGCTAAAGGACCAATTGTTTCTATCTAGCCTCATATGTTTCTGTCACCAGCAACAGCACAAATTTAATGGAGTGTCTTCAAAGTATTTTACTAAATCTGGCCGTCTTAATTACCCCAACATTCTTTTACTATAATCAGCCTATTCCATTATATTATAGACTTCTTCCTTTTCCACATAAAATCTTGTACAATAGTTTTTTACTGCCTTCAAATATTCTGGTGAGGGCCTCCAGGGAAAGACTTGGAAGACATACAGCCATAAGGGCAGTATGAAGTAATACAATGCTTGTACCTTTTGGTCCGGCTATATTTTTAACAACTTCCATCTCTTGATATTTGCCTTTATTCAACTTAGAAAACGTTCATATGTCTTTATTATTGAGTCTTCAGGTTGTGGGACTCTGCCAAACCCTTCAAGTATTTAAACCTACCTTCCTTCCAAATTTCAGAGTATCTACTGGCCCAGCCTAGATCCACCTGCCCATTTAATAAAATGCCTTTGTCTTCTATGCATTAACCTTATAACCTGACTATATGCCAAAAGTTTGCAAAATCATTAAAAGCCCATCCATATCACTCTTAGGCTCTTCCAAAAAGATAAATAGATTATACACATACACGGTTATCTTGTGCACTGTTCTCCCAATTTCATACCTCAGAATGAAGTTCGCCTTAATGGACAACAATGGGATTCTATTATTAGATGCTCAACTTCTGTCCTTTTCCTCCCTAGTTACTGTTCCTGCTATGAATAAACAACAACACAACATTTGAAATATTTTAAATTGACTGTTTCTCTCCACTAGAACAGTACCTTACTGTACTGTGGTGGTTTCACTTTCAAAAAACTTTTATCCCGCCCTGGAAAAAGTCTCCAATTCACTGATGTCATCAAGGTAACTGAATACAGGTAGATTTCTGGCCAAGGTAAGACACCGCTGATCACTATAAGTAAAAAGCTAAGAGCTCTCATAAAATCATCCAAAGCTAATTTTGAGAAAAAAATAGCTAAGGACTCTAAAGACAACCATAAGGCATTCTTTAGCTATGTCAGAAACCTAGGAGGAAACTCCCAGATATGCTCAGAATTAGTTCAAAATGATGTGAAGATTACTGATCCTACAGACATTGCCAACATACTGGCTGAAAGGTTCAGTGCAAACTTCTCCCCTAAAGGAGAGATATCTATACCAAATGACTGTAGCCCCCCAAACATCTCTAACGCCCAGGTGAGAATTGCTCTCTCCAAGGCAAAGAACACAGCATCCATGGGACCTGATGGTGTCCCCGGCTGTGTGCTCCATGAACTCAACGAGGAATTAAACCCACAGTTAGGACAGCTGTTTAATCTTAGTCTCACCTCCAGATACGTCCAGGAGTGGCGCAGCGACTGTGGTCCCACTCCACAAAGGCGGTGCCTCCACCGACCCTGGAAATTACCGTCCCATTAGCTTGACAAGCCTTATCTGCAAAGCCATGGAGAGGATCATAATTGATCTCGTAAATAAAGACATAGGGAACTTGCAGACTTTGGATCCAACCCAGTTTGGCTTTGTCAAAGGCAGATCATGCCTTCTAAACTTGGTTGACTTTTTCGAAACAGTCACCAAGGCCATTGACAAGGGAAAGGCAGTCCATACAGCCAACCTAGACCTGGCGAAGGCTTTTGATACAATACCTCACTCGGGTATCATTGAAAAACTCATCAACTTAAATGTAAACCCATACATTACAAGATGGGTTGCAAACTGGCTGAGTGACAGAACCCACAGGGTCAGAGTTGCTGGCGCCATGTCAGACTCAAAGCCTGTCACAAGTGGTGTCCCACAGGGCTCAGTCCTGGGCCCACTCTTGTTTGGCATCTACTTTTCTGAAGTACAAGCAAACACAGGAGGGTTATGGCTGACAAAGTCTGCAGATGACTGCAAACTGGGCGCCGTAGTTGAAAACACATCCGACACAGATATCCTTCAGAAGGGTCTCACAGAAACGGATAACTGGTGCCAGAGCCATGGCCTAAAGTTAAATGCCAAGAAATGCATAGTCATACCCTTCGGGAAAAATAAGGTTACCCCTAGCTACCATATAGGTGGCAATCCCTGAACACAGAAGAAGTTATTAGGGACCTGGGAACCCAGGTTGACAGTAGCCTTTCATTCGACACTCATATTGCTAAAGTAGTTAGGAAGACCTTCTACATTGCCCACCTTATCATGAAGGGATTCACATCTAGATCAAGGGAAGTCATAGTCTCCCTATACTCATCACTCATCAGACCAATGATCGAGTACAATGCCCCATTTGGAATGTATCTGACCCGACACTTGCAGCAGCTGGAGAGGCCACAAAAGTTCCTCACCAAAAGGATAAAGGGTCTCAAAAATCTGTCTTATGCTGCCCGACTGAAAGAACTCCAGTTATACTCAGTTGCTTACCGCTTGCTCAGAGGTGACCTATGCCTGACATACAAGGCCATGTCAAACCCAGATTTGATGAACATGCTTCATCTCAAAAAATCTAGATCCCTCAGAGCCACAAGGGCGGGAGACTTAAACCTCGACATGGTTATTAATAGGACGTGCTGGAGGGATAGATTCATCACCCAAAGACTTCCTATGCTGTGGAACAAAATCCCGGTTTATGTGAGGCAGAGCACCTCGCTGGCCTTGTTCAAGAGGAATCTTGACCAATGGATGGGAGATCGCAGATACACCCCAGGGGTTACCTCAGTGTCACTGCTCGACAGAGGCACAGCAAAATAATGGGCATAGTTTCTCCAAACTAAAGGGGTGGCGTAAGCCACAAAACTATGGGCTAGGCTTATAAATGCCCTCAGGCAGATAGCCTAGTATGAACCTATGAACCTATGAACCTAAGTCCCTCCCCAAACTGACATCACCATGATCGTCTTAAAAATCCACCAATGCTGTGATGTCAGTGCTCCCTGGTCCTTCCCCTACTCATACAAAAAGTAAACGGTAGAAAAAGGAAACAGTACATGAGTCAAGTCTCCTGCTGTGAGCTGTCAATCACTGCAGATACCAGCTCAAATTACCATTAGCACTTTGACAGCCAGGGCAGTCAGGTGTGAAGGGGGATGGGAGATGAGTCAAAGTAGTATAATTCAGGCTTCATATAAAAAAAATGCAGTTTAGCCATTCTAAAAAGAAGCAGCAGTAAAAATCAATTTGAAAGTCTGTTCTGTGGCATTTGCACTGTTTGCATTTTAAGTAGTCATTGAACGGCATGAAATGTTACTTAAAACTAACTGACTGAAATACATCAGTGTATGCATGTAAAATATATGCAGTGACAGGAGCTTTAGGAAGAAAGAGGCCTGCATGATGTATCTTTTTGCAGACAAGCACTTCACTGTGGGATACCTAGAGGCAAACTAAACAATCAGAATTACTTCAAGATTCCAGACCCCATGTGGTCAGACTCAGAAATTACATATAAAAATATTTAAAAAGCTGTAAATAGTCCCAGAGTGGTGTTAAAATGTAGGAAACATCAAACCATGATGAAATAAACATGTTTTTGAGTCTGTGGGTGTGGTTCTCCTTTAAGGCAAAAAGTACACTTACCCACTCTAAACACCATAGTCCAATTTAAAAAACAATGTGAGACTGACATCAGAAAGTTACACTGTTGAAAGAAATATCAAGAAATATCACCAGATAAGTCCATAATAATCATGAAATCTGATAAAAGGTGGGGTGATAATACAGACCATTGAATACATGGGGAAAATGTTACATATGTTGAATTACTGCAATACCTTTGCTGTAGTGTCCCTGTATGAAATCGATGTAGCTTACAGAAAGATTGATTTTTGGCTTGAGGATCTGTTACTGACTGACATTACTGACACTGACAAACTATAAAAAACGTAGTCCAAGTCTTTGCACGGAAACATAGCAACACTTTAATATTAAAATACCACAACTTAAAAAACAATAAAACAGTATTTAACAATGTAAACGATAAGTGGTTTTGTTGTAATAGGTTAGGAACTTCATCAGATAATCATTTACATTGGATACAATGTTTAAACACAGGCTATGTGCCTGGAAGTACAGGGTTGGAGAGGAACTCAGCTCTTCACAAAGACTTGCTTGCCATGTTTAATCACCATGGGAGCGAATAAATTGGTGCAACATAACAAATAAATTATCGAGGAGTTGATTATTGAAACTAATACTTTGGATAACAGCATCAAGAAAAACTTAGATTACCAAAGATACTGATTCAAGCATGCTAGAAGTTTTTCTAGCATTGACCTTAAAAAGACACAAATTAAAAATAACAAAATCCAAAAACTTGAGAGGGTCAGACTTAATTACAGCAATGGCATGGCATATCTTGCCCTACTTCTTTCGCAAGCTTGGGGCAAAAAAACTTTTCACCATCAACCATCTGACAATTTCAACAATAATTCCTTAAACTGAGACATCTATGAAGTTACTAGGCATAAGCATCATCTGAGTTTAATCATGCTGAAAATTATTATTCAAACAACCCTTCAGATTTTCTGTCCCTTAGGAGGTCAGAGAGACTGAAGGAAAACAACAGAATGAATCACTGAGCAGGAGAAAGGGCGCCTCCACCCCCCCAAATGGAACCAAAGGAGGGGCTACGAATTGGTCACACACACAACCACAGAACCAATGCCAATGGTAGTGATGGTAGACGATCTGGATAGGACACCTAAGGAGTATATCAATGAGCTTGATGAGAATAGATGCAATATAGTTACCAACTCTACTGGGGACTTTAAAATGTATAATTTCACAGACTTTGTCATAGATACAAAGCTGGCTGATTTTTTTGCCAAAGGTATGTCATTTGTCCCCACTGAAAAAGCAAACTTGGCTAATGTGATGTTCATGGACCTGAAATTATTTGTCATATGTGTGAATTAGATTTGAGAAATATGCTTGTCAAACGATATCCACATACTTATCACAACTTATCTAGGGTAGAGGCAGCCAAGCCGGATAACATCATTGATCAAGGGTTTAGGTTCATGAAGTTTGATAAGAGGGGTGGCTTAGTAGCCATGGGCAGAAATGATTATGATAGGAGAATGTCATTATTACTTAATGATGATACTTATGAAAGGGTTTCTTTAAATGAACTTCATCAAGCCTATTGAAAGATCAAAAGACAAATTAATGACTTATTTATTAAGGGAAGGATCAACATTGATTAGCTAAATTACCTGTAAAATGATGTCCCGGCTCACCCCAACCATCTTTGACATACTCAAAATTCATAAACATGTACATAATCCCCCTCTATGTCCTACTGTTGATGGGAGGGGGTCCATCACTAATGCTTGTGCAAAATTTATCAATGTTAAATTAAAAGATCTATTCCTTGATGAAGCACAGATTTGCAGGGATTCATTGGATTTTCTGAGTAAAATAAACCAGCTTGATTTTGGTGTTAATGATCTTTTGTTAACAATTGACATTAAAGACCTCTACACCATAATTCCCAGTGATAGAGGGTTGGATTAGATTTGAAAATTTTTGTCGAGTAAACGCAGGGACCTTGAGAGCATTAATCTTTTGGAAGAGCTTTTATAATTGGTTTTAACCAATAACTTAATTCTTTTTGAAGGTGAATACTACCATCAGTGTAAGGGTGTGGCTATGAGGGCAAGTTGTGGGTCTATATATGCAAACATCATTATGGCCCATTGGGAAAAATGATTCCTGTTAAATGGACCCTTTAATAAGTCTATCCATTTTTATATGAGGTATCTGGATGATATGTTTATGATATGGTGTGGGACTAGGGATAGACTGGATGAGCTGCTTGAGTATATTAACAATAGTACTGATTTTTTAAGATCCACCACTCAGGTTGAGCCAACAAAAATCCTTATTTGGATGTATTACTAGAGAAGGATTTTACATCAGGAGCGTATACTGCTCACATTTATTGAAAACCTACATATTCAAATACATTCCTCCATTTCTCTACTGCACACCTGATTTCTCAAAAAAAGTCTGTTGTGAAGGGATAGTTTGTTTGAGCAGCTAGGATGATTTCTAAATAACATTTTCTAGAGGAATGTGACTTACCCAGTAATATGTTTGAGTCCCCTACCACATTTCACATGTCTATTTCTGTATCCAATGAGACTGATGCTTTATAGAGTCCCATTTATACACTAATATCACAGTATTACTGGTCTTCTTCCTGTTCACCTCTATAGTCCAACACCAGTCTTTTGTTCAAGTCCAAGGCACTCGATTCTGCTAGTCAGTTCCTGTCCTTTTTTTTTGTCTCTCAAGCATTTTTCTTTGGAACAATGTAAATGTTTCACTTGCAAAGTCTGTCCATGGACTTTGTTACTGTCTGGAAAATGAGAAGCAGAGTCCTCTTCTGCTTGCTGGCTATTTTTTTTGTTAGATAAACTTTTTTATTTCCTCCTTAGTCTGCTCTACATCACAAATATCTTTGATCTTCCAGAAAAAATATTCTGAGGAACAGCTGGATACAGCAGCTTGAATCTCAAACCTGCTCTTGACATTACCCAATTGCTGGCTACACTTAACTTTTCTTTTGCCTGGTGTGTATCAAATAATCATCTTCCACAAACACTCTGCCGTCCCTAACTTTAATACATTTCCCTTCTTCCACATTTTTGTCAGGAGCAACAGTTTCTGCTGGTATGATTCCATTTTTATTGTTACAGGTCTTGACTGCTTTCACATGATGAGATTTGGAGCATAAACACAATGTGCCCCATTAACTAACAAATCCTGCTGTGGAATACCAGTCCAGTTGCTTATTTGAGCTTTCACAAAATTAATACAGGTCTGCTCCCTACAATTTCTCAGGTACAGCACACAATCTCAGTTTTTCGCTGTGTGCTCTGCATCCCAACTCTACTATTTTTGAAACAGTTCTTGAGAAAACATACTCAGCTAGTATTTTTTCCATTTCATCATGTGACTTGCAGCTTTGTCAGTTCATCTGAATAGCTAGTTTAATTGCCTATTTTTCCAGCCTTTTGTATTTGACTCTCTATCTTCTTTCGGTGTTTCATTTTAAATACCTCTCAGTGTATCTGATTTATGTCTTCCTTTAAATACTGGGCTGTATCAAAGATGAAATCTGAAATGTTTTTTTTGCTGAACAACTGCAAATTTTTTCCGAGCCAAGCAGAGCTTTTCTTCTTCTTTCAGGCTGATTTTCTCTCAGTTTCTCCAAATTCCTTCTTTGCTGGCATCACAGGCAATATAACTGTTAACCAGTAAATTAATATTACCCAAACTGACAGCTTTTACTTTTAGTGGCTTTGTAACAGTTTCTGATTTCACACCGGGAGAGTGCTAGTCAGCCTGTTGATCAGGGTGCAGCCATCCTGGAAGTCTTCCAAGCTCATATTTTATTAAAAAAAGCATTAAACTGGCAAGAGAAAAACAAACTGTTCCAAAGGTTGACACTGAAATATAATTATATACCTCACAGATGGAGTTACTCCTCTGTAAGAGAGGTGGGGGACCAAATGAATTCTAAAGCCTTTCATTTTGTTTTTGCAAGAGATGTGTGCTGCAGAAAAAAATGTACATTCAGTGTACTGATTCCTACTGCAATACTTAAACAGTCGTAGCCAGTCCCATGAGTTGTCAAGCTAATGCAGCTACAGACACTGAAAGATCTCTGCTTGTAGACACACTCTGACAAAGGAACTGAAACTGTGAAATTGTATCTTGCTTACTTCAGGTCCTGGCTATACCCAAAACTACAGACCCATCTGCAGTGAGATGAAGGGAAGTTTGTCTGAAAGCTATTCAGTCAAGGCCACCTGAACTTCAATTGGGTTTTGCCTACGAGAAGCCACCTTTGAGGTACAAGGAATCATCTTCAGTTTCCTGGATTTCCCAGAGAGTGGATACAGAACTCATGGATATTTTTCCAATGATCATCAAGGAACAAAGACCCTTGGATGGATTCTGACAGTAAATTACTTTCAGAATGTGTTTTGGATTTAAACAATATTTTACCTGTCTGCTTCTCAGCCACTACATCGATGCAAGTATTTTTTTTCTGAGATATTACTACTGTACAGCACTTTTTGGTTAATGTCGACTCAACTATTAAGTTATTAATTTATTTTTAATATTGTTATAAATTATGTTTTTATAAAAATCCATCCTGGTGCACACTGTTTTCATTTTTAGCTTAAATGAAACCTAAAGGAATAGGCTTGGCAAGAGTACAGATAAATGTTGAGCCCAACTTATTCTTACCCACAAATAAATGCATAACTTATACTATAAAGTATTATATTCTGACTTAATTGTTTTGAAAGAAATGTTTATTAAAAGTGAAGTGCTTTTGCTTGGTAATGCAAACAGACATCTTTAAACCTACCCATTTTAAAAATATTACAACTATATAAACAAGATGACCAATGTATTCCTCTCACTTGGAAACAGGAAACAAACAAAAACAAAGGTTGAGATCTCAGCAGATATTACAACTGAGCGCTTTCACATTACAAAAAAGTTTAATCTGATGAAGTCCTGGAACTTTGGGGATGAAAGCTCTTAATCACAATAAAGAGTGCCTGCTGATATCCCGCCTTGGTAACTATATAAACAAATCAAGGACCAAGTCACAAGACTTAACTCATCAACAGAAAAAAAAGTAATTGATCAAAGATATAACATATTTTATATAAAATTTCAAAGACTTAAACATTAAACAAATACAAAATAATCAAATACATTATTTACACATTCTCTTTAACCTTAAAATGCTCTTAATAAAAACTCTACCAATAAATACCAGGGTACACTATAGCTTTCAGCTTCCATTGCTACTAAAGTTCTTTTTGTTTAAGAAGAGCATCCATGGGACTTTGTTTCTGGCAAGGGGATTTCCATTTCCAGCAAGATGGTGACGACAACCTGATTTCTAGCCTCTGTATCTATGTTCCAGTGTAAATAAGAGAGTTACAACCATACGTTTACCATAAGGCTCCCAAGATTGGAAATTTGTCTTCTGATAATTGCTGCTTCCTGTTTTTATGTCTTGACATAAAAACAAACTTAGAAATAAAACAACTGCAGTGTCTTCTGACCCTCCTAGTCAGCAAAGAAATGTGACAGAAGACCCTTGCTGAGCAGATGCCTCTTCCCTGTCCTATCCAGAAGAAATGGATTTTGTTAATAATAAATTTGATCTCCTTATGACTGAGATTAAAAAAACATGAACTCCACCTGGGTTGAGTATGCAGCTAAGTCAGACAGGACGATGATTGAGATGGAAACTGCCCTGACTTCACATGCAAACCAACTGATGGCACCACAGACTGATATGCAAGATTTCTGGCTGACAGCACAACAAGCTGAAGGCAAAATAGACATTTTGAAAAGTAGGCTAACAGATTTTGAAGATAGAAGTCACAGACAAATATACATTTAGTAGGAGTTCCTGAAAAAGTGGAGGGAGTAAACTGTTTGGAATTTGTTACTGCTAAATTGATTGAATGGACGGACATAACAGCACAAGATATTACACCGGAAACAGCTTACAGGGCTCCTCTACCACAGCACATAAGCGCATGTTTCCCTCGACCAGCCAATGATGTGATTTATAAGTCACACTGTTAAGGAAAGAGTTCTATAACAGATATGGAAGCCAGGAAATATACTATCAGTTGATGGCTCAAGGGTATATGCAGAGCAAGTTTCCTCTGCAAAATATTGTCAGTAATTCTGCCCAGCCATGAAAGTTTGTAAGTTACAAAAGTGGAATTTCAAGCTTTTATATCCACTCATTCTAAAAGTTGCATTGCCTGCGGGCTCATCTATTTTTATGTCTCCTGAGGACGCATTGCTAAGATTGCAACAATCAGGAAAGAGACAGTCATAGAACAGCAAGTGGAATTGGACCAGAAGAAGACTTCCCTGGCCACATCTGGTCAGCGGCAACAAAAATGAACGTTGGACTCTTATTTCAAACTTAAAAAGTGTATGGAAGACAAACAAAAAGCACTGATGTTGCTGTGCTTACAGCAGGAGCCACAACATTGAAAATATAAACAGAGGGTTTTTTTGTCTCTAACCAAGTGGAGAATTAATAAAGGATTGTCACTTTGCTAACCACATTACAGACGGGCTTTATTTATTAAAATGTACGTTTCTGTACATCTACAGAGGATGGGATTCATAATAAAGACTTTTTACATTTGTTATGGCATTATCATGTATGGACTACTTTACTTGGCAGATATGAAGTGGAAAGATACAACTTCAATGTGTGGTAGAAATCACCCTCTGTCTTTGTTTTTACTCAATTTATACTTTTGTAAAAAAAAAAAAAAAAAGTTATCTGCATATAGTTCTTAATACTTTTTTTGATATTAATATTACAGATAATACTATACAATTTACCTTACAAAGATTCCACTAATTAATTGGAAAGGAATATACTGGGTTTATTTTGAGGCATTTAAATAAGTATTTACATAGGTCTATCCAGAAAGAATTTCTATCATTCTTGTATAAACACTTTAATGTTCAGCAATTTAATAAAAATAAGAAGATGATCTTTCATACAAATAACTATTGTGAACATTTGTTCTTGGAACATAAATGGTCTCAATAAGGGCAGGAAGAAGGAAAAAAAGTGTTTTCTCTGTTCATTAAAACCACACCTTATATGTTTACAAGATACACATTTAACTGATAGGGGTCATATGGCTCTGGCAAAGGGAATTTATTCAAAATGCTTCTTTTCTTCTTACCCTCTCCTTGAAAGAGGGGGTTTGCTACCCTAATTAGAAAAGATATCCCCTTCCAATACATTAACAGTACAGCGGACGAACAGGGACAATTTCTAGTACTCAAATGATTTATATGGGGATTCCTGATCACTCTAATCAATGTATATCTCCCCAAGGAATTCCTACATTGAAAATAGCCTCCTTGATTAGGCAATGGGTGGAACTGCAAATGGGGTTTATAATTTGGGTGGGTGACTGGAATGTAATAACTGCTCCTTCAGAAATTTCAGCAGGTCCAAGGAAAGACTTTGCACCACTAGCAGGTAAATGTTTGAAAAGGTTTACAAAACTTTTGGGGCTGAAAGATGTTTATACTCTCAGTATATAAACAACAAAGATAGGAATTTTATATTTCTTGGTAGCATGCATACATGTATAGAACACTAACTATCTTGCCTATTTTTCTTTCTGATCATGTCTCTCTTACATGAACCTTCACTTGAAGAATGTTGGCTATTTTAGACACTGAAAGTGAACCTACCTGTTTTATGCAAGACAAAGTAGGTCAAGGGTTAGGTAGTTTCAATATTTTCCAACATCCAGAATCTTCTAAAAACCCTCCTGCAAACATGGTTTACAATTGGAACCCGGGCAAACATTTAGTTACCTATTTAAGGAATTATTTGTCTGAAAATGAGTTAGACAGAATGGAATAGATAAGTTACTACAAGACCTTCTTAGGGCCCAAAGGGACTGTGTGAGGGGGATAGTGGGAAGTAATATAAAAGTAAAAACTTTGAGAGAGAAAAGTTAGGCTTCTTTATCTACAAAGCTGAACAGGCATTCCTCTCTCTTAAAGTAAAAGATTTTAACAACTCTCCTGATACGCTCCTGAAAGTAACAAATTCCTGGCTCTGAGACTTAGAAAATAAGAGGAAGAAAGGCAACTGATACAGGTTTGGCATCCATATTCCCACAAAATGGTCAATAACCTTGAAAGAAATTGTTGAAGTGTTTGGGGAATATTACACTTTCCTTTACTTAAATAAGGCAGAAACTCGATAATTTCTTCAAGACAGGGAAATTCTATCTACATATGTTGCCTTTGCCCAAACTACGACAGGAAGATGTAGACTCTCACCTTTTACTTTCCAGGAGGTAAGAGAGGTTCTGAAAAGAGATCTGGTAGGAAAAAAACTGAGGACGGGATGTGATCCCTATAGAGATATATAAATGTGGAGGATGTGAAGGGAAAAGGACCAGGGGGAAGAGGGAGGGAGTGAATACTGCAAGAGTGAAGAGAAGGGCATCTACCATTATGTAAGATCTTACACAACTGTATACGGGTCTATATCATATGAGTGAATCGCACAAATTGCGAACACTCATAATATCGAACGTACCGGACCTCAAACTTCCTATTGGGGGGGCTGTGCCCCCCACTAAATATATATTCCAACTCAGAGATCGCACTACAGTGAGGAAAGGGCAAATATCCCATTCTTCACTGTACTGCAATCTCAGAAAAAGCACTTTGAGGTTCAGTATGTTCGATATTATGAGCGTTCGCAATTTGTGCGATTCGTTCATATGATATAGACTCCTGTACTATGTAGGGAGGAGAGGGATTTTATGTTTGTCAAGTGATCTGGAGTTTAGATTTAGGGAGGAGAAGAGATTTTAGGCTTAGGGAGTGAGGTGGCAATTTAGGTTTAGGGAGGGGTTTACAGAGTGACTGGTACATTAGGTTTAGGAACAGAAAGGGGATTTTAGGTTTAGGAAGCAATCGTGAGTTTAGATTTAGGGACTGGGTGGGAGTTTTTAGGGGAAGGACCAGGGCTCTGATAGGGACAGATACTCTACATTTGCTTAACAGGGAACAAGTTATTGGGACTTAGAACACTTGCCAGATAGGTGCGTGTCAGTGAGGAAGTGTGTCACAAACTAATGGTATGTGAGCACTTTAGTAGCTCCACAAAATCTGTACTACATGACCATGACTAAAACCTTTTCTTTCATTTGCCATTTGTTTTCTGCTTGCCAAATGTGGCGTTGAAGAAACAGAACTGCGCTGTAAAAGTGCAAGCTGACAACAAAAAGTACAAGCTGTTTTCTGCTTGCACCTTTGCAACTTTTTTTTTTTTTTTTGAAGTCGCTCTTGCTTCAAAAAAGAGGAGTATAAGATGCATACAGAAGATAGCTAAAGAGTTAACTCTTTAGCTGCCTGCTACTTGCATTTTTCTGCTCTGGTTCTATTTTTTTAAGCCGTGGTTACTAAGAGGCAAAACAGTAGAGTTACCAGAAGAGTGCAGCAGCAGCTGTTATCAGGTACTAGCTGCCATGACAGAGATTAGCAAATGGATATCACAACTACTGTGAAGTCTGTGTGTTTGAGTGCTTGTCTATTTTGCAGCAGGTGAAACACTCTGAAACCATCAAGGACAAACAAGGTATTATCACATAAAACTGTGTGTGTATATGTCTATGTTTGTGAGCGTGTGTGTGTGTGTGTGTGTGTGTGTGTGTGTGTGTGTGTGTGTGTGTGTGTATATGTATATGTGTATGTGTTTGTTCAACCTGCATTATTACACACTTAACGTAACGTTTGTATTTTGGACATAAAATATTTCTTCCAGCAATTACAGAATTTATATAAACTTTCAAGCATTAGGTGGATGAACCATTTTACATAAAAACTATTAAAAATGATAATCTATACTAATAAGAAAACTAATTCATATCAGCTTAACAGACAGCTAATTTTTAATTGCAATAGTGTCCATTAGCGTGGGTATTAAAGAAAATAATGGACCTTCCCAGGGTGGGGAGGCTGTCCGTCTGTGTCTGTGTGTGGCTGTGAATTTTTGCGAGCGTGTGTGTGTGTGTGTGTGTGTGTGTGTGTGTGTTCAGCTGACATTATTAAATACATAACATAAATGTTACATTTTGGATATAAAATGTTTACTCCAACAACTGCATATCCTACAGGTTTACTATTAAAATTTCGAACGGCACTCCGTCGACTGTGCTATAGTCGGGAACGGAAGTTCGAAAACGTTGAATGTCGAAGTCAAAAAATCAATCTAGGAACAGTTTTAACATGGGTCGAGGTAGGTATTCAGTATTATTCTGAACTACAAACATCTCCCCTACCTCGACCCATGTTAAAACCCATTCCTAGATTGTTTTTTTGAGTTCGCAATTATCATTTTCGAACTTCCGTGTTCGACTATAGTACAGTCGACGGAGTGCCGTTCCAAATTTTAATAGTAAACCTATCCTACAACAATATCAAGCATTAGGCAGAAGAACTCTTTTACATCAAAAATATAAAAAATGCATTCATGCTAAAACCAATACGAAACAGAAGTCTCATTTTCTAAGTGCAATAAATGCCATCCAAGTTGGACAATACAGGAAAATAATGGAATTTCCAGGGCTGAAGAGGCTCTTCACCTGCAATGTTCGGTTTCACAACACCACTTGGTGGTCTGTTATTTCCCCTGTATCACTACCTTGTCAGGCATTACTGTTTACTTAAATTTCCTTGCAAGCCTTTATATATGGAAAATATTTTGTTTACCATAACGGTCAGTCTGTTTTCTGCATAATTAATAAATTGGCAAAGTTAGTATAGTCAGTTGTGAATAAACTGAAAAACAGAGGTTCTAATAATGAGGCACACGACTGAATCAACACAAAGCAAGGCTCCACTACATTAAGTCTACTGCGTATTTTTTTGCAGTGCTTCACAGAACCAGACAACTATATCAGAGTCACGAATGAACTCACCAAACTTTCTAATGCTCAACAATGAAGGGGCAGGACAGGAAGCAAAAGAGTAGACAATAAAGTACTTTCATCAAAGAAGCTGGCAAAAATACTAAGGGCAAACACACTGACAGCTTTAAAAATGTTTGATGGCAGACATGAAATAACTTATTTAATCACAGAGGTGTAGCAGTAGCAGACACGGACTGCAAGTACGGTATCAGAGTTTTATGTGAAGTTATGCCAGCCCAGCTGCCCTTATTCTCACAAAATGCTTATCTTCAAGTTAAAGATTACCTCCAGGATCTTTTTCCCCACCAAAGGACTCTTCACTGGACTCTTCATTTTCAGATGCTTCTTCACCAGAACTTGATTTGAAGTTATGGTTTGCTGCATCAGTGAACACATCAGGGCCATTCTTAATATGAGCAAGATCCGATTGTTTTATTACAGCTCGTTCTGTAAAAGGTTAACACAAATACATATTTCAGAACATCAGGAAATAACATACTGTTTTACCCATTTCAATCTGCTTGCATCACCTTTCTTTTTGTTTGCATTGCCTGTAATTGTCACCCCTTCCTTACCTGTACTCTCCTCCAATCCATTTTATCTAGTTTCTTGCTTGTGTTCCATTCTTACTTGGAGCAGTTAACTGATTTAGTATCATATCCCTTTCAGAAGTATCTACTAATTTAGTAATCTTTATGAGAAGAAATGCCTATAATCATAATTTATACAAAAGCTTTTAAGTATTACTGGTTAATTGTCTTGTTCTTCTATTTAACATCCATCTGAGAGTGTGCCACAGATGAGTATAGTTATATGCTTCTCTTTGCAGTCCTATATTTCAGTACCTCTATCACTGTCTGCATACTCTGGCACTCTGGGCAAGAGTCATTCCTGAAAATATCTTGTTATGTCTAACAGGCTGATATTAGTATAAATAAATGCAAACAGACCGCCTTCATGATTACTGCCTTGGATCCGAGGAGAGTCATTGGTCACGTAATACAAGAGAAGGACACCGTATTCTCCTGCAGCTTTGCTTTTGGTGAAAATGTAATAAAAGATCCACAGTTTGACAGCCTCCTTCAAGCAGTCAGAAAGATACAAAATAGTTGTCTAACACTTTGAGGAAGAAGTAACACTAATAGCCACTCTACACGATTCACACCCTGGTTGTGGAAAACAGAAACATGACAATGGGATCTCTTAACTGGACAGGATGGCAGCTAATAAGATACATATGTGTATCACAACTTCAGTGAGAATTTAATGATGTATGAGTTGTCACCTCAGAGGAGGTAGACCCACTATGAAGAAATTGTTCATGGTTCATGGGTAAATACTAGGCTATCAGTCTGCAGACTATTACAGGCCTAGCCAATAACCAGAAGTCAGAACTAAACCCTGTATCTTGTGTCTTTGAAGTAAAGATCTTAACCATTGCACCAAACCCTCCCCTCATAATGATATGCTTATTTTAACCCACAGCATGCCAACATATATGCATGTTGGTGAATTTCTTTACAGACCAAGCTACTAGTCAGCACAAATTACTAGGCTTGCAGTCCAAGGGACCACTGAGGAGCCTATCCTAGATTTCCAACTGCCCCTAAGCACTGTCTAGTTAAGTGTCTTGTGCAAGGTCACACAGTAGGGCAAATGAGGGCTGAGGGAAAAAACCCTGAACCACAGCAACTACAGCTCACACCCTTAACCCTCTGTGTCAGCTGCCAGAGATTGCCAGGACATCCAAGGAAAATGGGACATAAGATGCTTGTCAGCCTCCAGTGGAAAGATTACTTTTTGCTGAATGAGGTGTGGGGGGTTTTATGGCACAGCTTATAATAAAAAACATCCAGGAATCTATCTAATTGGTTTCTTGAAGATTGTCACCAGATTATCATATAATTCCCTTTTTCTTAAAAGAATACATGTTCAGGGTATGTACCTTCCACACTTGGGTCTGGTTTCCCTGTTTACAACCATCTTGGAAGACACCCCACTACAGCGGTTTAGCTCTGTCATATATTTTCCCAGGACTTGACACCAGACTTTACATATTACAAGTAAAGTTAAGCCACTGATCCTTATAATAAGAAGCTTACCTGTGAAGCTCTGTAACATCTGGTGTCCCCACCACCAAACCGTAATCTCTATGATAATACCTATTTATATTTCTGACTGCATGACTACTGATCCCTTTTCTACCATAGTTACTTTGACTAGTACTTCTTCAGTTCCATATCAGACACTTGGGATCCTTTCCCCAGTCCTCATTACATTACTGCTGTTGGAACAAAGACTCAACCTACACAGATCCTTAGCCAGCTTACTCTTGTTCCCAGGGAATCTCACAGTTTTTGCAGTTATCCTCCTGTATCTGACTTTGCACCTTTTTATGACTCACCCCTAAAATGCAGCTCATATTAAGATGCATTCTTCTTTGCCAGAAATACACAAAAGTGAGCCAAACTCTGTAGCAACATCAAAACAAAAAAGTTATATCTCACACTTACAGTTTTCTTTTCTTTTCTTTCCCACAGTCCATTCTTAGATCACAATTAAATGTTCTACCAAATGTGGATCTTTTACCTTCTGGATATTCTTTTGGAAATTGAAGGTATTGCTTGATGTATAAGAAAAGCACATATTTTGCTGGTCTGAATCTGCTACCTTCTTTACCCAGTTAAAAATCTTAACCAGACTTGTATAAAATAACCATTCAATGATGAACTGCTCGTTTGTTTTCAGCAAATCTCTCTCTCCACAAAAGTTTTCTAAGTTCCACAGTTGATGTGAATGCTCTACAAAATAATCGTTGGCAGTTCTCCCATCTGCAGATGACTGAGGTTCACAAAACACAATCACTAACACTCTCCTCTGCAGATGATGACCGTGTCTGCAGGTGTTCTTGCTGTCCCATGGTCATCTTTTTCAGTATTCTTGCCTGCAGCAGTCAGGTCCCACAAATATGTTTCCATATGGTCCTGCCACTTGACTTACTTTCCCTTCCATCTTTTAGCTACAAGAGCCACACTTCCTTCCACAAAACCACAGAAGAAATGTACTGTGATCATGACCTCTGTTAATCTTCCAGCCTTCTAACACTCTTGCATCTAAAATCCTTCCACTGACTTTACATTTTTTTACAGCTGTACAAGGAAAAAATCTAGTTTAATTTGTTAGGACTTGAAATTCTGTCTCAGACATGGCTGCCACAACCTCATGCTGGAAATCTTTATTATTACTTCTGCCTAGTCGCTACTGTTGGCTTATCTGACAGCATTCCTTATATGTTATAGTCATTCATTACCTATTCTCTGTCTGTTGCCATCAAACATTTCTGAGACTTGGCACAGCTACTCACTGTTTAATAAGTTTTTGTGGCTTACATACCAACAAGCCTACCAAATTCACATGCTATTATTTTGATGTTTAAGGAGTTTTACTTCTTGCTTCCTTCACTTAATGTTTAAGCTTGGTAGTGCTATTAAAGCTAAACAGAAGGTTTAATTCTTGATTTAATCTTGTAGAACACAGTATAGAATGCTGAGCTTGCAGGCAGGTATCAGTGCAAAGCCTTACTCCAGAAAGGAGTTGCATGCTAGCACTGGTTCTTCATTCCCTGGCCACCTCCATGGCAGCAGAACACAGTCTCCGTAAATACTAATGTGGTGTCTGGTGTGGCACTGTGCATGTCAGCCCTCCAAAATATTGTGATTGCTCTGTTTCTATAAAGTTGTCTGTATGCTACACATGATCCTTTGATGCTCGCCCTCTCTCTTCATTCATTACTCTCTTGTAAGTGTTTCTACTGAATGTTTAGGACTATCTGAATTCACCCTCCATCTGTGCACAGTTTGCACACATAGCAGCAAATGTGCAAATTTTGTACAATGTAGTTAAAAATATTATTACATTTATTGTACATTATTATGCTTATAATAAACATTGCCTGCTAGTTAACTATTACACTGTTAATGACATAGGCTTTCCTCAATGCATGCCTTGCAGGACACATTAAAATATTCAGAATTTCTCTTCTCTTAGCTATTGTGCACTTGTTTTCTGATCTATTTTACTCCTTCCTTACCCAGAATGAATTTACCCTGATTTAACTCCCAAGATACTTACTTTTTCTTTATGTTATCAAGAACCAAAACAACATGAACCACTGCCACAAGCCATGACCCAATTCTCAAGAATTCTACAATATAATGAAATAAAGAGTTAACGCTAACGCTCGGGCTCTCTCCGCTCTCCTGCCCTGCCCCCTATTCCCTCCCGCCCCCACTACCTCTACATTTATAGTAATCACAGCCACACCCACAGCTCACCCTCACATCACCTCCACCAATCACAGCTCCTCAAGTCATATCACATTATACCACACCAACTTGCTCCACACAAAATACTCCCAATCACTCTCATTCCCACTAGGCATTTTTACATCATCCACACTACTTCCCCATCCACATATAGTGCAACCCTATAATTCCTATTCAGACCCCCCACCTAGAAACAACTTAAACTTTATAACCATGACTATCACGCAACTAAGTCTAGTCTGTCTTGTCATAATTATTTACAACACCACAAGTTATCACTCTAGCAGTATCCCTAAACTTAGTAGCACAACACTACATTATGCACTCTCGTATACAGACTCCACACATTATAATAATATCTGCCCACAGTTATTCAAGAACTACATAATGGACCAATTCAGGACTAAACACATATGCTCTCATTCCTACTCCAAAAAAACACAATACTTTCTCACACTCCTCACCAAACACCAACATCTGTATAACCATTTTAACTCCAGGCTCACCATAAGTGGGGATATCCACCCCAACCCAGGCCCAAATCCATCCTTTCCAACTCAAACTGCTCCAACACAAATGTCAGAACATAACATCCCCACTTTCTTCATCCCTGGGCAAATCAACAACAGCAGCAAAACCAACCATCTTTTAATGCTAAATATTAATATTAGAAGTATCAAAAATAAACTACCTGAACTCCAGGCCACAACAGCATACTACTCCCCAGACATAGTTGCTTTAACAGAAACCTGGCTAAATAAAAACATAGCTAACTCAGAAGTTCTCCCTACCGGCTACAATATCATTAGACAAGACAGACCACTTTGTAAAGGGGGTGGAACTGCCTTACTGTACAAGTCAAACTTAACTGTCCGTCAATTACCAAACTCCTACCCATCCCCCAATAATTGGGACATATTTATCTTACAACTTCAACTTCACCCTAAAAAGGTCATCACCACAATTGTGATCTATATTCCACCTGGTAATACACCTGCTAGCCTTGAAGACTTCTTATCCTGGTGTTCTTCCACATACTCACAAGAAACCCTTATTCTGGGGGACTTCAACCTAGATTGGTTCACCTGTATATCAGAACCACCAAGTAATCTAATAAATCTCCATGGCTACCAGCAGCTAGTCCAAATTCCAACTAGATGTGATAAAAAATCTAAAAGGGAATCCATCCTTGACTGGGTCCTAACTAACAACCCCACATTGTATCCTCACACAGGCAGTCTCCCAGACACCTTAAGTGACCACAACATAATATACTTTATACGTAGTAGAACAAGCATATGCAAAACCACTAACTATATATCCACTAGAAACACAAAAAATCTCTCCTGAGGTCCTCAACACTTTACTCTGTAACTGTGACTGGACCCCCCTAAAAATCCTCCCACTTGACCAGGCTGTAGCATATTTCAACAAAACATTTCTACAACACCTAGACACTGTCGCTCCATTGCGCAAAATCAAGGTTAGAACCTCTACAAACCCATGGATCAGTAAAGAAACCAAACAAATCCTCAAGTCCAGAGATACTGCCTGGCTTTACTATCAAAAAAACAAAGAAACACAAAGCCTAACTAAGTACCAAGAACTGCGCAACCGTGCAAAAAATGCATTAGGCTGGACAAAAAATCCTACTACATAACATTACAAACTAAATACCAACACAGCCCACAAAGATTTTGGAAAAATGTAAACCAGCTACTACAATCCACCCAAAAGGCTACCCCCAAACCAACCACCCCTGACACTAAAGTTCCCATCGAAACACAATTCAACTCCCACTTTGTGAACTCATTTCTATCCTTAGTATCACAGGACAGTTCCTTCCTCACTATCCCCCAACACAAATAACACTAATACAAGCTTTACCCTCAAAACAGTTTCCACCACTTCAATCAAAAGCATGCTCTCCAAACTAAAAACCTCATCAACAGCAGCCGACCTACTCCCCAGCTATTTCTTGAAACTCACAGCAGATGCTATTGCTATCCCAGTCTCCACTCTCATAAACAGATCAATTGTTGAAAACTATGTGCCCAAACTCTGGAAAATATCCTATGTTACACCCATACATAAAGGCGGGACCTCCACTGAACTTAATAACTACAGACCCATTGCTTTACTCTCCCCCCTGGCCAAAATCCTAGAAAAATACATCCATACCCAGATGCTAAACTATCTCCTAGACTGCAACATCCTGTCACCTACTCAGCATGGTTTCAGACCTGCCCATAGTACCACTACAGCCCTCCTCTGCTTCACAGACACAGTAAACCGTCTCAAAAATGAAGGCCTACAAGTATCAACTCTTTTTTTGGATATGTCCAATGCATTTGACACAGTCTCACACCAAATCCTGCTAAACAAACTAAACCAATATAGTCTATCAAATTCCACTCTTACCTGGTTCCAAAGCTACTTAACTGACAAGTACCAAGCTGTGAAATGGGAAAATTCTCTCTCTCCTCAGCTGCCCATAACTATAGGAGTCCCACAGGGTTCTATCTTAGGACCACTACTATTCACAGTCTTCACAAATGACCTCCATACCTCCACACAGCATGCATCTATAATTCAGTATGCAGATGACACTACCTTAATCTGTGCTGCACAAAACATTCCCACCCTCCTGCAAACAACTCAACTAGCATTCTCTGACATTGAAAACTACCTTACCAAAGCCCAACTTATCCTCAATCCAAAGAAAACTCAGCTTATGATTATAACCAGTTCTAACAAAAACACTAACAGTCAATTCACTATCTACTCCACTAATGCTACTCCAATTGCTCCAGTGGCACAGGCTAAGCTATTGGGAATAACCATAGACTCCCACCTAAAATTTGATAGTCATCTCAACTTAACTATTAAAAAAGTTCATGCCAAACTGGGGTCGCTCTACCGTATCAAACCATTTCTTACCAACAACACAAGATCAGCCATTGCTCGCTCCCAACTTCTATCCACCCTACTCTATGCATCTCCCATTCTGACTAATCTCAACAAAACTGAACTAAACAAAATGGAAGCATGCTATAAAAGAATTGCCTGCTTTGCTGCAAATTGCTCATATAGAACTTATCACTGTACTGCTTTGAGACAGCTCCAGTGGCTTGAACTGCCCAACCTCCTAACCTACAATCAGCTCTGCCTCTGTCATTCTATTACCTCCCCAATAAGTGTCCTGCCCTCAAAAACCTAGTGCAACATTACTCAGTCAAAAGGCCTCTTAGATCATCAAGCAAACTACTACTAGAAGTCACCAACAGCTACAATAGCTTTGGAGATGCACTATATAGTAGTTCAGTGGCTAAAAAATGGAACTCTGTCCCTACAAGCATTCAAAACACATCATCCAAAGCCTCCTTTAAAGACCTCATCAGGCAACATCTCAAGGAAAGTTGGCAGTGCCATGATTGCTCCCCAGGCTAGTGAAAGCGGATAACACATACATACGAAATCTAGAGCACTTGATAATAGTTTTCAATCTTACTCAAAAACACTGGCTAATCTACAATGTATGTACTGTACCTGTGTACTATGTATGTATTCTACCTATGTTCCAAATTTCAGCTGTACACCACAAATCTATTAATTACCTTTATTTTTAAAATTAATATGTTTTTGTTTGTTCTCTCCACTGTAACTGTTTATGTGCATATCACTGTAAAAACATGTCTCCTGTAATCTGTGTGTATACTGATCATGTCTAAAAAACTAAATGTTTCTGTAATTTTTCTTTGTGGAGCTTTTCTCCCCGGGCCTCTGCTGAAAAAGGGCCTTTTCGGCTCAGTCAGACACCCCGGTTAACAAATGTAAAATAAATAAATAATAAATAAAATATTAAGGGCAAGCGCTTTTGTCTGAAAATAATCAGAACTTGAAATGATATTTATTTGATTACATTGTGGAATTTTGAAAATTAGGTCTTGTGACACTAATCGTTTTATTTTGGTTCTTGGTATTGGAAGCACCTTTGATTTTGTGCTTGTTTCTTTATGTAATCCCTAATCATTGTCTCAGCTCCTCCCCATCACATGGACTAAGCAGACTATTACATGAAGTCGCACAAGTGCACACTGGGATGCTGCTTAGTACACATGCATATTAATCTCCCTTTCATTTATTGCATGGAAGGTATCATTCTATGAGAAAACATTTATGGCAGGACATAATGAACTCAACCCTGAACCCATTGTGCCTTCTCTTCCTAAAACTCTCATTTGATTTTTTAAGTCACCCTTGCAAACTCTAAGATATCAGCTTTGTCTTAAGGCTGAAAACTCTGAAGGGTGGATTCACCTTTAAAATCCTACATTTTTTGGCTGCTTTTGAAATACGGTTGAAGTACTATCCTTCCACTTCCTGTACTCTCTGACCTCTACGTCTGTTGAAGAAGGCCAAGCACATAGATGGAATTGGTTGTGGTGGTAATATGAAGTGTGTGTGTGTGTGTGTGTGTGTGTGTGTGTGTGTGTGTGTGTGTGTGTGTGTGTGTGTGTGTGTGTGTGTGTGTGTGTGTGTGTGTGTGTGTGTGTGTGTGTGTGTGTGTGTGTGTCCGGTTGCATGCACATGTGTAGGGGTGTTCAGGCAATAATGACTGGTTATATGGTATTACTGCATTTGATCACCCAACATGGATAACTGTGAATCCAGCTCATGTCTACTTCAATTTGTATTTGTTGTCACAAGTGATACTTGAAATGAATCTCAAAAGGCATGAAACCACCCACCCCCCCAAAAAAATTTCAAAAGCAAATTAATTTTTTCAGTGGCTCAGCAGGTAGCACACCCACCTTTGATGCCTAAAAGGTTTCCAGAAGTCTGTGGGTTCTATTCCCCCACCAGGTGTCTGGACTCATTTAAATTCTGACACTGCGCTGTACCTCTGGGAGTTGTACTCATGAGGTGTTACCCTTTGAGTGAGGTGTCAAACCAAGGACCCATTCCACCTAAGCTGGTAATAACCTAGGTAGATGTAAGTGATTCCATGGCACTTACTGAAAATAGCAGGGGTGACTATGCAAAGAACATTAATTTACAAGCAATAATGAAACATGTCAATTCATCATACATAAAATTACCATTCCCTTCTTAGAATGTCAACTTCTAATAAACTTGATTTTTCTTGTGTTGATATTTTCAAACACCTTTTCCTTAAATCATTTGTTATACATAAGTTTCTAATTTAAATATACAGAAAAATAAACAAAAATTAAATAATAATTTAACAACATTCATTTCTGAATATGAGCAAAATTTTGATTTATTATACAGAACACTCTAGTGCTTTTCTTTATGTACCACCCATAAGATTTTCATAACTAAGTCAATACTTCGTTCTTCTTTAAGTCCTTCACAAACATCATATATCCATCCATCCATCCATCCATGAATCCCTTTTACTCATTTTGGCAAAACAGTGACAATCATCTAGAGCCAAGATTTACATTGCTAGGTGGCTAGCCCTGCTGCGGTAGTTGTTTCACACCACACTCAAACACACACTCACATCTATGGTCAATTTAGAGTGCCCAATCCACCTACTCCATGTCTTTCAAATGTGGGAAGAAACCAGAGCACCCAAAGGAAACCCATGTGAACACAGCGAGGATGTGTAGACTGCACTGAAGGCACCTTGCTGTGAATCGAACCGGGAAAACTCTTACTGTGAGGTGACAGTGCTATCCACTGTGCCACTGTGAATTCATTAAGTCTAAGCACTAAAATTCTTTTTTCCCCTGATAATTCCCTTAAAGTTTTTATCCTTGAGTACTTCAGAAAATGGCTGATTGTCACTCATACACACTCTTCATAATTATCTTTATATTTCTGCCTTCATAGGGACCTTACCATAAAACAACCCCCATCCAAAATCTCACACAGGAGAGCCATATTTTCATCTTTCTTTTCTTCTAAGTACTGCTTGCTTTATTTGCTTCGGTAAATTTTAGCTAGCAAGTGCTACATAATAAATTGTAATAATGTCATTAAGACATTCTTTTTGTAACAAATTAATTTGCAATGCTTTTTTCTATAGCACATTTACCTGCTGCATTTCACACAACCTCTTATCCTCTAACTCCTGGACTATAGTCTGAGAATCTTTATAAAGAAATAATCCTAAGAAATGGACTTCTTTTCCTCTCGTCGTCTTAAAAAAGAACAAGCACAAAAGATGAAAAAACAGATTTACCATTGGCAATCCACCTTCCTCTTCTTTGCTATACACCAGCCCACATTTACACAGTGAAGCAGACCTGTTTACTTCCAATTTTGTAACCAGAAGTCTAGCTGGTTCAACCAGCACCTTGGAATGGTACTATGACCCAGTACGCCACACCCTTAGCTCTTCAAGTGAAGAGCGAAAAAAAGGACTTCACTGTAATAAGCTGATTACTACATTGTAAGCAATCAGCTTATTGCAGCTAGATCTACCCCCCCCCCCCCCAGCTCTTCCACTGAAGAACAGCAAAACAAAAAAGACATTCCTTCTACTGGCACACTAACCAGATGGCCAGATGCATGACATGCCCTCCTCCTCCTGCACGACACCTGCTCCCAAACCTCCTTCAACATATTTTATATAAAATATATATATATATTCCTTTTAAACTGTAGCAAAGCAGTTGCTACAGTTTATATCAGTGGTGCACAACGTCCAAGCCATGGGGCCAAATCCGGCCTGCCACGCAAAACCCCCAGAGAGTAACCAAAAAATTTAAAAAAAAGTGAAAGAATTTCAGTCATGCAAACTTTCCAGCACGTGCTTACTTACCTAACTGACTGCAGTTGTGCACACCTCTAATTTTAGCTGTGGAAATAACTATTATTTCTTGTTTATAACTTGTAGTCTGTAAACAGTAGTAACGTTCTGCAAGAGTTTGTAATAAGTCATGGCTGAAAGACAGAATAAAGTTAAATGCAAAGTTGATATATAAAACAGGTAATTTCATGACTGCTGTCTTAAGTAAGAATGCCAGTACCTATTGTTAACTTGTAACGACTTACTATGTTTTGAGGTGGCCTGCAGATTCATTAAGAATTCGTGTAGTGGCCCTCCCCACAAAAAGGTTGTGCACCACTGGTTTACATCCTGCCTGCATGGAGCGCTACAGCTATCACGCTTTAGTTAAAAAATTTGTCTTTTTAAACTGTAGCATATAATTTGCTACATTTTGGGTCCTGACTGCACAGAGTGCTACAGCTCTCAGGTTTTGGTTAAAAAAAAATGTTTTTACTTTTAAACTGTAGCAAACTGCTTGCTACAATGTAGCAAGTAATTGCTACAGTTTAGATCACACACACAGAGCTCTACAAAGCTCAGGATTGGTGTTTACTGCCAAAACACACATGATTCAAGTAAAATCAAATCCCTCCATCTGCTCCACTCTGCATTTACTGAGTACATAGTATCCCTGACGATTCCTGCTGCAAAGGTAAGACAGTCTCACTGCCAAGGGAAGTTTTACAACTGAATTTCACTCCAGTTGTAAAAGCACAAAAGGAGAAATACCTTCCGTTAAAACCAGTTGTACTGAGCACATAGTATCTCTGATGATTCCTGCTGCAAAAGTAAGATGATCTCATAGCCACTCTTGTACTATTTGCAGATGACTCTACACTCATCTACATAGCCAACCTCTAAACTACAAAAACTTTAAGAAATTACTCAAGAATCCTTTATGTACATAGAATCCTGGCTAGACAACTCACAACTGCTATTTAACCCCCCCCCCCCAAACACCACAAGACTACTACTTTTCACCCCTAAAACATTCTCCCAAAGCACAACTCTTGTCAAAATCACCTAATTACATAATACCCTGCTTGAACAGGTAGGGCCCTAACACCAAACTCTTACGAGTCAACATTGATGACAAGCTGAAATTTGACCTACACTTCCAAACTATTATAAAAAAAAACATCTAAAGCTCGGCCTCTTATATAGAACAAAACCCTACCTAACAGGCAGAACCAGATAAACCATATCTAAAGCCTACCTCCTATGTACCCTACTGTATGCCTCTCTACTCTTTACTAACATAAAATGTCCACACAAACAAAGCTTGAAAGATGCTACAATAAAATAGCTTGCTTTGTTACAAATCGCCTCTTTAGAACTCATCTCCGTTCTGCCCTTAAACAACTAAATTGTACTGAACTCCCACATCGTCACCACTATAGTCAGCTATTACTGGCTCATACTCTGATATACTACCCTGATAAGTGTCCGGCACAATAACACATGCTTCAGCACTATCACCATACCATGGACTGAACTTCCACATCACCTCCACTACAGTCAACTACTACAATCTCATGCTCTAATATACTACCATGATAAGCATCCTGTACTAAAAGGCATGTTTCAGCACCCCCCCCCCACCACCAAAGCTCCTTGTTCTAAAGACAAGCTTCTCCTCTCTGTCACTAAAGCCCAAAATACATTGGGAGCCTCCTTACATTCAGACTCTGGAATTACTCCCTGGAATGCCCTCCCACATGCTTTCAGGCTTCTTAAAAGCCAATGGATAGTCAAAACACACATATGAAAACACCTCTCAACATCCTGGCTCTGTAGCTGTACATCTCCAGGTAAAGCATAACATCTCTCTACTTCCTCATCTACTATACCTCTATTCTACTCTACTGTACCCATTGCTAACTATCACTGTTGTCTTCATCTACACCACCTTCTACTTGTACATCTCTTAACTCTTTACCCCTCATTTCATGTATATCTCAGTATTAAATCAACCTTTTGCTATCCACCCTTTGTAAATAACTCAGAACTCTGTATTGTGACATCTATCCTACTGCATAGTTATTTAACTATATCTATATAATTAGTATAAAAAGCCTTACTACTGTATGTATAGTTACATCTTATCTGTTTTGACACTGTAAAATTAACTTAAAAGATTCTGATTGTAATTCATGTACCAGAGCTTTTTCACCAGGCCTCTGCTGAAAAATGGCCTTTGTGCCCAGCTGGACATCCCCGGTCAACAAATGTAAAATAAAATACATAAATAAATAAAATAACCACTTGTTCCCAACAGAACATTTTTAATTAAATAAACTCTTTCTACAAAAAGATATTCTGTATTCTTTCTGTGCATTTATTACTCTCTTTATCTTATCAAAAATATTTCTCCATTCTTTAATAATCTATTCTTTCAAACCCTAATGAATTTTTAATATCCTAAAGAGGTCTTCTTTAAAATATATACTATTAAACAAATCTACTCCCATGCTTTTCCCTTTTAAAAGCCATTTTTACAAGCATAAATAACTCACGTTCCTCTGAAATGGAAGCAAACGACAAAGGTTTATGGCGGATTAAGTTTGCAGAAGATTACAAGCTGGGGGTTAATACTGAATCCCCTGCAGACACTAGCATTCTTCAAGAAGGTCCATCTCTGACTTACAAATGGTGCTACAGCCATGGTCTTCATGGAACTCAATGATAAGGAATGCATAACTGTACCCTTTTGGGAAGTCAACCATCCTGGCTAATTCCCATGTTGATAATATGCCCCTAACAGATGACCCAGGGATCTGGGTTCGCCTTACCTTGATCACCATGTGGCCACAGTGGTGATGAAATCCTTTTATGTTGAGCAACTTATAAGTTAGGGCATGGCATCTAGGCCAAAATAGGTAATTATCCTACTGTATCCTGTCCTTATCAGACCAATCATACAGTACAACACTCCCTTTGGCATGTACCAGACCAGGCATATGCAGCAACTAGAGTGACCTCAGAGGTTCCTTATAAAAAGAATACAAGGAGAAACAAACCTGCCTTATGCAGAGGTCCTTAAAGACCTTTCTCTCTACTCAGTCTCCTATAGATTGCTGAGGGGATTACAAGGTATCCACAAACCCCACACTTATGAATCTCCTGCATATTTGTAAGTCAAAAGGTACTAGAAACACAAGGTCTAGAGACCTGAAATTTTTTCTGTGACTTAAAACACAACATGCTGGAGAGACAGATATGTGTCCTACAGACTGCCTCTCCTATGGAACAGGTCTCCGTCCATGTGAAGCTGAGTTTGTCTATTACCTAGTTTAAGTGCAACCTAGACCAGTGGATGGGGAATAGGAAATTTACACTGGGCCTGGCATCCATGTCCCTTATGGACCAAGGCAGCTTATAAATGACTGGCTCTCAATATCTTATTTGGAAACAATACATCATTATTTTTTCAGGAAAACTTGGCTAGTCTTAGAAAGCCCCCCCCACCCCCCACCCCGGGACGTTAGCCTAGTAGCAATCTATGAATCACTTACCAATCCTATAATGGAGTTAACACATCTTTCTCTTACTACTATCAACTCACTTGCTTTTCTGAAAATGACAGGGTATTTAACACCTTTCTCTGTCTCTCTCACTCCATCCTTTGGCTATTCATTTTACCTTTGTAATGAGTAAATTAACTAAACTAAATAAGACAAGACTAATAGAACAATATTGGTATATACCACTTATCTGAAACTTCCCTCTATCCCCCATTTTCTAATGTTTCATGTATTCTCTTTCATATACATTAGTAACAAACTACTCAGAATTTGATACTAAATTACAAACTCTACAAATTCTTAACTGACTGCATTCCATGTTACCATAAACCTTGATAATCTCGCAGTTTACAAACTGCTTCCTTCACATGTATCTTTAACTATCTCCCTTATTATTAACAACTGGGCATTTATACATTTACTTTTGATTATTCCAAACAAATGTGGTTCTATATTTTTCCAATTAATTTTACTAATCTAGTCACTAATCATTTCCTTAACATTTTACAAAACGTTTAATAATGCTAAATGCTTCACATTAGTAATTTCACTTTCCTTGTCTTTCTTCCATTTAAAATCTCATTTATACTCTGACATAATTTCCTTATCCATCCATCCATCGAAACATCCTCAACCCCTATTTTCCCATTTTGCACATGGGGTCGGGTATCATTTCAACAGTGACAATCATGTCGAGCCAAGGATTACACCGCTGGGTGTCTAGCCCTGCTGCAGCAGTTCATCCATATCACTCACTCGCACACACATTCATGCCTACGGACAATTTAGAGTGTCCAGTCCACCTACTGCATGTCTTTGAAAAATGGGAGGAAACCAGAGCACCTGGAGGAAACTAATGCGACCACAGGAAGGACATGCCAACTCCGCACAGAAGGCATCCCAGACAAGAATTGTACCAATGCTGTGAGGCAACAAAGCTAACCTCTGCACCACATATACCACTCAATCAATACTTTGCTAAATTATTCAAGCTGTCATTCTTCAAATTTCATATAAACTGCATAAAGTATCCCATCTTAGCATGGGAGACTTTCTTTTTACTAACTTAAACAATTTCACATCTTGTTATTTAATCTTTCAAACTTCTCATTTCCTTTATTTATATGTAGTGGATTATCTGGATTTCTGAATATTCTAATTTAAACTGTTGCAATGCCTGTAATGTAATTCTTTTAACAAGGTCAGCTTGACCCTTTTAAGATATTAACAAGCAGATGGTAAATGTCTTCTAACTATGTAGACATTATAAGGTTTATTCATCCAGTTCTTTGTATGAAATGTGCTTTGAGATGTTTGTTTTAAGTAAACACATAAAACATGTCTATATAAAAACATAAAATTTGTCAAACTGTCCTCCTTTCCACATATTTTTGCAATGCTTTCTCTTTCCAGCTTTGAGAATGTGCACACATTAATTTTATTATAGTTATGACAGCCTTAAACTTTGTATGAACTCATTTATTTTTTTTTCTGTTAAAAATGTATAAAAGAACTCATGACTGTGTATATGGTTGAATCTCTCTATACTGAGGTATTCCGTATCATGATACTGTTTTAATAAATAATGTGTTTTCATCCAGAATCTTTGACAGTCTTTATATTGGACTTTACAGCTGCATGACTTAGGAAGTAACAAATTTCCATTTAATTTGGTGCCCTGTACTTGGATGTTTTGGTGCCCTGTACTTGGATGTCCAACCTGGTTTTATAGCAGCAGCGAAGCCTGTGGCCGTGAACTCTTCCACAAATACTGGGCACCCATCTCAGTAACTGCTTTTAACTTACGCTTTGACTTTGAGTTCCTGTGAGTTTCAGTGATGCTAATGCAGCTTTGGCTTGCATGAGCATTATTTATTGTATTGATGAATGCATTCCGTTGATGAGATTAACATTCACAATTTTGAGATTTGAATATAGCATATGCAGTGTAAATTGACCAGGAGCAGCCTGGCAATGAGACTGAACTGGGTTTCGGTCTGAAATGAATTGCAGGGAGGGGCCCTGCAAGTGAGTGAATATGTATGAGTGTTTGTGTTCTGTGATAACAGAGTTTTGGGGAGGAAAAAAAAAACAGAACAAAAAACGAGAGTGAAATAAAATGGGGATGACAGAAAGTAAAACTATTGAACCACACTGTAAATCTGGGGCAAATTTATGTCAGTATACAGACAAATGCCATAAACTAACCCAAACCCAGACTTAGGCTTCCCTGAAAATGGTATTTTTAACAAAATTTAATTCTAAACCTAAGAACACAACTGGAGGGAAAGGGTAAAAAGATAAAATCGGATCAATGGAATTGTTATAATGATTGGTATATAAAAATCTTCAAGAGTGAAAAGGAATCCATGGTAACAGGGTTAAAAGATACAAATGAAAAATGGCTGCAGCAAGTTAAGAAACTTAAAGGTACAGTAAAAGCATGTAACAATGCTCCTTTAAAGGCTGTGATTTCAAAGGATCAGACAGTAGCTGAAAGGGTAGGGATCTTCATGGGGAAGACGATCAGCTTCCCTTTTCTTCCTCGGCGTCCATCTTGACAGGTCAGGTCCCTGCCTGTAATCCAGACAACTCCACGGCAAACTGTATCTTTATGTATTATACCTTCTACACTACAGTGCACAGCATCACCCTCGCCTATACCTAAACTTTCTATCATTGTTTTCTCTGGGTTACCTTCTGACTCAAACAATGAGGACAGCCCAGAAAAACAGGACAGGGTAGAGCGGCAAGGTAAATTAGTTCACCATACTCGATCAAATGCAAGACAAGCTGTGGATGAAGAAGGAAAAGGCTGATTTCCTTACACCCCCTCAGACAGGTAGCATGGCCATATGGCATTAGTCCACTGACCTTGGAAAGTTACTGATTTACATACTATAGTCAAACCTTTCCAAAAATAAGGCAACACCCACTAAAGGTCAAAGAACAATTGAATATAGTTATTCAAATAAATAAAGCCTGGCAGATTTAAGGAAATTGTTAAAAGCCGTACTTCCTTCTGATATATATGAAGAATTAAAGGAAAAGGCCGGACTGGCCCCAGAAAAGAACCCTGATTAGTCAACCACTGGAGGAAGGAATGAATTAGCTGAGGTGTGCAATAAGCTCTTAAAAGAAACTCGAGAAATATGTGCCACTAAACCAAATTAGGAGAAAATTACTGCAAGTATGCAAGGTAAGGGAGAAACACCAGGTGACTAATATGGGAGACAAAGTATTTTCTGCACATTCTGGCAATATGAATCCACTTGCAAATGCTAAGGCATCTTTAAATTCTCCCTTTGTGCATGGACTGTTACTAAATGTACAGGCATTAATAAAACAACACTAGGTAACGTGGCAGGAAGAGGAGGTAGACAAGTTAATAAAACATGCAGAGCAATATATGGATCAAGTAGACAAAAAGAAAAGAGATGCAGAAGAAAAGCTCATGCGATTACAAATATAAAGCTTTGAAAGGGGGGGGGCAGAGGTATGTAGGGTAGACCAGAGGTGGGTAAGGCAGAGGCAGGGTAGAGGAAGAACAATGAATTTTCAAAAAAATCCTGCAACCACACTAACTTGCATCCCACGGTGGGCCACTTTTTATTTCCGTGGAAGATTTATGTTCAGCTTTCTTCACCATTTCTATTCACCCTGATAGCCACTATTTATTTGCTTTCACGTATGAAATAATTCAATTTACATGGCTACAAACTCCACATGGGTGGTGACAGTCTCTCAATCTTTTTGCAGGTTTTAAAGCAGGACCTTGAATAAATTTGATTCATGTGCAAATCTGTACTGATATAATATGTAGATAATTTACTTATAGCTTCAGATTCATTAACACAGTGTCAGCGGGATGCTGCACATTTACTAACTGAACTAGCAAAACAGGGACACAAAGTATCAAAGGAAAAGCTTCACTTGTGGTCACCAAAGGTAAAATATTCAGGGAACTTAATAATATCGCATGGTGAAATGAATCTCTTGCCTTCATGTGTTGAAGAAATCACAAAAGCATCCATGCATTAGTCTTAGGACACAAACTTACAGTTGGGAGTTCCACATGCAATATCTGCAGTGTTACTAAAAATCTAAGATGCACTATTTTACAGTACCAGGTATTGAACCCTGCGTCTCTTCTGCCCATGAGAGGAGATGGTGTATGGCATTACTGTATAATTGTGACTAACCATGTGCTTTCTCCTAGAGCTGACTTAAAGAATACCCAGTTGAACAATGCAGAGATGTAACTGTTTGTGGATGGATCATGTGGAAGTGACAAAAATGGAAACCTCACTGTAGGCCTTGCCATATGTACTGAAAATATAGTACTGTGTCAAGAAAGACTGAAAGAAGTTACATCTGCACAAGTAGGTGAACTTATTGCATTAACAAAAGCATGTGAGACAGCTTAAAATAAAATTGTGAATGTTTCTACTGATAGCTGTTAGGGGTTCGGAGTACTCCATGACTTTGAGGAATTGTGGAAAAAGTGGGTACAGAATTAAAAAATGTAAAGTTTGTAAAAGATTTACTGGATGCTTTATTATTACCAAAATGTTTAGCTGTAATTAAAGTGCAAGTTCATATAAAGGGAGACACTGTAACTGTAAAAAGTAACCAGTTAGCAGATCATATGACTAAGCAACCTGCTGGTTTGGATGTTTCTAGAAATTTTGTTCTAATTGTACAGGAAACATCTACACAGTTTGACAACACTTGTAATTTTAATAATTTGATTACTTTGCAGAACAAAGCTTCAGAGACTGAGAAAAAGAGGTGGCTCAGTGTGGGTTGTAAAAAGTATGCCGATTTATTGAGGAGGCACCCTGATGACAGGGTGGTAGCACCTTTGCACAACCTTCCCTGGTTGGTAATGGCATATCACTTACCGAATCACATAGGTGAGCATGAACTTCTTAATCTTATCCAGCGTGACTGCTTTGCCCGTCTTTCTCAGTCTCTAGTTAGCCATTATGTAAGTAATTGTGACATCTGCTTGTCACATAATATAGCAACTCCTGTAAAAAATCATGATTTTGCTCTGCCTCTCTACTTTGGAGGTCTTTTGTTAATATTCAGATTGAATTTGTACAGATGAAAAAATGTGCTACGTTTTTTATTTATCTTAGTCATTGCCTGCATTTTTTCTGCATGGGTGGAAGCCTATCCATGTGCTAAGTGTGATGCTTAGATGGTAGTGAAGAAATTGTTAAAAATAATTTATTCCAAGATTCAGAATTCCACAAAGCATTAATTCAAACAGGGGTATTCATTTTACCGCTGAAATAATTAAAAAGACTGTGTTCTGTGTTTAAAATCTCATTGCAGTTACACTGCTGCCCATCAACTTCAGCCATCTGGCCTTGTTGAAAGGTTTAACTAAAGGAGAATTAGCAAAATTTGCAATGAAACAGGACTCAAATGGCCAGACGCTTTGTCTAATGCTTTGATGAGCATGAAGCTTTGCTGAACTATTGCTCAAAATTTGTTTCTATCTTACAGACATTCCATAAGAGGACTCAAGAAGCCCTTCCAGACTGCTGCATCTCCCTGTCATGACTTGTGACCTGTCGATTGGGTCTACATAAAAATATTCCAATCCAAATCTTTGAAGCCATGGTGGAAGGGGCCTTATATCATCCTCCTAACTATCTATACGGCAGTAAAATGTGCTGGTATATCTAGCTAAGCCCACACTTCACACTGTAAGAAAACCTGCTGGACATCCACTGAGCCAAAAGATGATGGTGTCACACCTCCTTCTGATGATGTCAATAGGTCTCCTCCTTTTACTGCTTCCATTTGATGTGAAGAAAAATCTGTTTCTTCAAATGCTGTACCAATATGCCAATTACTTAAATGTTAGAAACTTGCTGGGTGTTTGAATTTGTGCCCCATTATGCTAAGGAAGCATTTCAATGCTACCTGTTCCTGTTTGACAGACTGATTTTGAAGTACAAATTATTATTGAAAATAAAACCTGGCATAATATCATGGACTGGACTAAAAAAATATAGTATAAACTGAATGCATCTACAAGAGGTGACACTTATGCCAGAAAAGGAACAGTACTGATGGATTATAGCAACTGTAATTCCACTCACAATGAAACTGTAATGGCAGCACTTAAATTAAAAACATATGACTGTAGAAAAGACATGGGAATGCTGATCAATCACTATTGTATCTGCAGAGATTGTACTGAACCCTGATTGCCAAGAAACTGGTCTGGTTCTTGTTACGTGGAACAGACAACTCCAGCTATTTTTCATTCCTTCTCTACGCTGGGTGGAAGGTTGCAAAATAAAAAAAACATGCACCCAGCTGAGCAAGCAGTAGCTGTCTTCTGCATTATGGCATACATCGTACGATGTATAAAGTGACTCAGCTGTTCCCTATGTTAGCTGAAATGGCTAACAAAACATCAGAACACATCCACTTAGCAAATAGGAACTGACTGAGGTTTGAGCCACAGCACTACAAAATTGAGTAGCCCTTGATTAAGTACTTGTCTTGAAGGGAAGAGTTTGCCACTTGATTGGAAAATGATGCCGTACTTTGATTAAAGACCCTCATGATGAGCAAAAGAAGGTGGCTGATTTTATGGAACAACTGGCCATTAATACCACTAAATCTGAGTCTGGTTGGACCTTGTTTGGGTGGCTGGGTGAAACATTTGGGAATTTTCATACTGGCATAATGCAAATAATGTAAATTTTGTCATAGCTCTTTGCATATTCTTTTATTAAAAGTCTGATATTACACTGCTTTGTGAAAAAAGGTACACATGCTATCATTGTTACACCTAAACAAAATATCCTTGAGCTTATATGTTTGATGACCTAAATAATGGCAATATAATTCAAAACAATTTGGGATTGTCGTGTTTTATAGCATCAAAGTGGGGAACACTGTAGTGAATTGTCTGTATTTCTGAAGATTGCAGTTTAAACAACTACAGTTCCTTACATGTAATTCTATTGACAAAGGTCAGCTTGATATTAACAAGCAGATGGTAAATGTTTTCTTCTATGTAGACATTACAATTTATTTTTATTTATTACATTTGTTACAAAGACATGCATCTGGAGCATTTCTCACCAGGCCTCCACTGAAAACTGGCTTTGTTCCAAGTTGGACTTCCCAGTTAACAAATGTTAAATAAATAAAAAAAATAAATAAATAAATTACTGAACTACTCACTGAAATAGGTTCGTTCTCCAAATTTTGGCTTTCCTGCTGCCAACCACATGTCCATTACCATGCCAAACCAGTCCTGGTACCTTAGTGGAACAGGCACAGTAGAGAGGAGGAGCTTGAAAAACAACTGGCGAATCAATTTCCACTTTCGTTTACACGATTCTGGGACTCTATGTACTTTAGCCTCAACTAAAGAGTTAGACACATCAGTCCACATCTCTTGCAAAGGCAGATTAGAGGCACGCATCAATATGTAAGGGTTTCCAAACTGTTTCACTCTTTTAACAAGCTCCACCACATCTGCAGGTTCCCAGGCTCGGCGTACCTCCATATGTTTGTGCCTTCTCAAGCTCGGTCTTGCACCCCTGCTCTCCAAATGCTGGAATGAAGTTCTGTGGTTCTAAGTAGTTTCCACTGTAGCTAAACAAAATGATAAAAGTTGGTCAGCTGTGGCTTTAAAAGCAAATGTCCTGACTTTTCATGTTTTCTTGGCACACACATTCAGTAAAGGTCCAGGTAGCTTGTTATAACCATACCGTGTTATAGTACAACCACATTTTAAAAAATCTTTTATTAGATTTTTTTTTGCTGCATCAGAATATTGCACATTTAAATAAAAATTCAGTTTTAAATATATAACAGCTACCATGTTAAAAATGAAAATACTTAGGTTCATAGGTAGTTACTAGGCTTGCAGTCCAGGGGACCACTGATGAGCCTAGCCCATATTCCCAGCTGCCCACAAGCATTTTCTGATTAAGTGATTTGCTCAAAGTCACACAGTAGGCAGAAAAGTGCCAAGGGAATCGAACACTATAGCAAAGGATCTACAACTCACAGCCTTAACCCTCTGTGCTAACTGCCCCTTCTCACCAGTTAACCTGGTTGCCTTGGCCTGCCCAGGCTACCATCCCTAGCTAAAGTGCAAATTATTCATCCCTGGAGCGACCTAATAAAGTACACTGTTGGCAAAGTTTGAAAGTGAGAGTCAGCATCAACCTAGCGGCAGCAGAAATTTCCACAGTTTTCCAGCACTGAAAGTTTGAACAACCAATGATAGCAGCAAGGCACATGTGTAATAGGTTCAGAACTAGCACTCCCTACCCTCTGAAGGAGTACAGAGGAGCCTATCCGGGTGTCACATGATTACATTCATACTCCTTTCCCTCCTCCTGATTTCTGATATATACCAATTTATTCCTAAATCTGGGTCACTGGAAGTAGTATTTTAGGTGAGGTGACACAGCACCCAAAGTGATACCATTTTGTAGGCATCTCCAACATGTGGCATAAGGTTGTTTAAGGTTTCTGCCTCACTGTACACAAATCTACATAATTCTCAGCTGAATTTACTACTCTAACCTGCCTTTATGTACATGTTTACTGCAATTACTCTTGGGTCATAGCCTGGGTCAAGGCTGAAGAAAGCCTACAGTGGAACAATTCTGGTAACCACTTAGATAAATAAAATAAATTCAATGTGTGCCTGGTGTCTTTCCCACCGTGTTGTAACACTGAAACTATTGATTTGTGTCCCCACTTCTATAACATCTCTTAACATGTTCTCACCTTTAGCTACTTGATTTTTATTTATATTTGTTTACCAGACTAGAGCACTGATCTCCATGGATCTTTTTCAGACCCATTACAAGAGTAGTGTCTGGTAAGTGACTTGCTCAGAGACACACAGGCAGTGGAGGCTGAGGGAATCAAACCCTGGACCACTGGACCACAGAAAACAGATTGTTAAGAGGCTCTTAATCCTCTGCACCACCTTCTTCACATTGTCAACACTCTATCATAGGCTGTCAGCTGAACCCTGGCTGTTGGAATCTGAGACACCACTTCCTTTTTTCCTCTGCCACTGCACACCTTCTATTCTGAATCACTGAATCTGCTAAGGATGCTATTCCATGCATCCACTCTTCTCTCAGTGAAAAAAAAATACTTCTGACTTTGCCTTTGAAACAGCTCCTGTCAACAGCTAGACTAAATCAGCATAAACTGAGATAGAATATAACATGAAACCTGTATCAGAGCTCAAGACAGAGCCTACGACTGACTGACCTCAAGTGGGTCAACTATTTAGGAAATCATTTTTAATATCCTTAAGGCTAAAACTGGTATCACATCTCCAGGTAGCAGATGTCTGGCTTTAGGCATACCTATATAGGTTCATAGGTTCATACTAGGCTATCTGCCCTGGGGCAATTATAAGCCTAGCCCGATTCTGTATGGCTTACGTCACCCCTTGATTTGAGTATACTGTGCCCTTTTTAAGGTTTAGTTTACTGTTCCTCTGTCTAATAGTGACACGGGAGTAATCCCTGGGACAAACCTATGATCCCCCATCCACCTATCGAGATTCTTCTTGAAGAGATTCAGTGAGGTGCTCTGCCTCACATGAACTGGAATTCTATTCCAGAGCGAAGGGAGCCTCTGGGTTATGAACCTGTCGCTCCAGCAAGTTCTATTTATTTCTGTGCTGAGGTTCAAGTCCCTCGAGCGTGTGGCTCTAAGGGATTTAGATTTACTGAGGTGGAGCATGTCCATTAATTCTGGATTTGACATAGCTTTGTATGTCAGGCATAGATCGCATCGAAGTAGACGGTATGCAACTGACTAGAGCTGGAGTTTTTTTAACCGAGCAGCATATGGCATCTATTTGAGACCCTTGATCCTGTTGGTGAGATACTTTTGGGGTCTTTCTAATTGCTGCAGGTGTCGGGTAAGGTACATCCCAAAAGGGGCATTGTATTCTACGATGGGCCTGATGAGGGATGAATAAAGGGGCACGATTACCTCTCTTGATCTAGATGTGAAACCCTTCGTGATGAGGTGGGCTATGTAGAAGGTCTTTCTAACCACTTTGGCAATGTGGTTTTCAAAGGAGAGATTGCTATCAACTTGGGTCCCCAGGTCCCTAATAACTTTCTCTGTACTTAATGGGTTTCCGCCTATGTGGTAATTTATGGGCACATTGTTTTTGCCAAAGGGTATGACTATACATTTTTTGGCATTTAGCTTTAAACCATGGCGCTGGCACCAGTTATCTGTCTCTGTGAGACCTTTTTGAAGGATGTTTGTGTCAGCTGGAGAGTCGATTATGGCGCCCAGTTTGCAGTCATCTGCGAACTTGGTGAGCCATAGTCCTCCCACGTTTGCCTGTACCTCGGAAAAGTATATACCGAACAAGAGTGGTCCCAGGACAGAACCCTGTGGGACGCCACCTGTGACCGGTTTCGAGTCTGACATGGCTCCAGCAACTCTCACTTTGTGGGTTCTGTCTTTGAGCCAGTTTGCGACCCATCTTGTGACATAGGGGTTTATATTTAAGCTGGATAGCTTATTTATGATGCCCGAGTGGGGCATTGTGTCAAATGCCTTTGCAAGGTCCAGATAGGCTGTGTGGACTACCTTCCCTTCATCTATGGCTTTGGTGACTGTTTCGAAGAAGTCAACCAGGTTCAAAAGGCAGGATCTGCCCTTGACAAAGCCGAACTGGATAGGATCTAGTGTCTGTAGGTCCCCAATGTCTTTGTTTCTGAGCTCCATGATGATCCTCTCCATAGCCTTGCAGACTAAACTAGTCAGGCTTATGGGGCGATAGTTTCCAGGGTCCGTAGAGGCTCCACCTTTGTGGAGTGGGACCACTGTTGCTGTACGCCATTCTGTGGGCACATATCCTGTAGTGAAGCTGAGATTGTACAGCTGTTTTATTTGAGGGATTAGTTCTTCTTGGAGTTCATGTAGGATGCAACCTGGGATGCCATCTGGTCCCATGGAAGCAGTGTTTTTTGCTTTGGAGAGGGCAGCCTTCACCTGAGCATCAGAGATGTTTGGGAGGCAGCCCTCTGCCAGGATAGATACTTGCTCTTTTGGGGGGGAGGGGGTAGAGAAGTTTGTACTGAACCTGTCTGCCTTTGGATGATTGGGTCTTGATTTTGTTTGGGATAGCATGATCCATGCATTCCTGGAGATGTCCGTAGAATGCGTTTATATAGGATTCTGCAGTTTGGGCCGTAGTTTCCACTGGCCCTGGGGCCTTGAAGGATTCCACTTCGGTTTTGAGAAGTGAGAAGGTCGCTTTTAAGAAGTTTTTCACTGTGGTTTTCTGGGCTGGGGATGGGGTCGGGATGTGGACATCCAGTGAAATTAATTTATGGTCTGATCTTACCAATCAGGGATATACTTCTGGTGTGGAGCATAGAGTCCCCATGTTGGTAATGATCAGGTCTAGTATGTTGTCCCCTCTTGTGGGAGTGGTGACTAGTTGTTCCATAGCATTTGAGTTTATAACTTTCAGGAACCTTTGGGCTAAGGTGCTGGGGCTTGAGTAGTGCTCCCAGTCAATGTTTGGGTAGCTGAAGTCAGCTGAAATAATGGATACCCCATCTCTCTCTGATAAATGAACTCTGATAAATGAACTCTTGAACGAATCCCCATTTACCAATGATGGCTGAGGAGAACAGCATCTGCCCCATAAAACTGAAGCTGAACTTACTGCAGAGACTCTGTCACACTTGCTTTTTCTTTCCTTTTCCTCAAGCCACATAGACTGCACCTGGAAAAATATGCTCCATGTGCCTTTCTATAAACCTCAATACCACCATGTACCGATCAATTTCTTCATTATCAGTCTTGGACAAACCACTGAGAAAGTTGCACTTTGGCAAGTGAGAGGTTATCTACCGAATTAAAGTATTCATTCCATTAACCAGAGCGGATTTAAATCTCTGTATGGAAGAATGATAACTACTGGATGTCTCACTAACATTACCTTAAAAAACACTGGCATCAGGCAAGCAACTAGCGCACTGTCTGCTGACCTTGGTTAACTGTGTTTTTCTGATAAAGACATACACTATAGGTTTGGAGTTGGCCCCATTCCCTGGCTGAGATGCACTGACTCAGCTAAAGGACTACAGGCCAATTTCATAACTTTGCTACATAACTAAAATCTTCGAAAAAATAATATACTGTACCAACAGTAATTCAAACACATAAATGGTTATAGGCTCCTCTGCGATCAGCAACATGGTATCAGAAACTCTTTTAGTACTCAGACTACCCTAATATCAGCAACAGGTACCATTTACAGTACGTAGCATTAATGATGGCCTTATTGCTGCTGGGGTATTTGTTGACATGACTCGTGCCTTCGAGGCAGACAGTTAACCATAGACTTGTATTCGGTAGACTGCAAATGCTCCATTTTGGAAAGATACTATACTATAGTTCAAAAAGTATTTGAGGCAAGATAGAACCTTTCAAATCTATGCCAACTCACTATCTTAAAAGGAAAAACTCAATGCAGGTGTACCACAGGGCTCATTACTGGGAACCCTTCAATTCATACTACTCATGAATGACCTAACACATGACTTACCTAGCTACAGAATAATTACATATATAGATGATGTTCTTCTCCTTGAGGCCAAAAACCCACCAATCCCTCCAATATAATACTCAATCCAAATTCACAGATCTGTGTACTTAGCTCAACATAACTAAACTTATTAGCAGCGTAAAAAACGTGATGATCTCTGTTTCAAAAGAAACTTTCAGCACTACCTACATTTACCTTAAAATGCACCAAAAGCAACTTAATTCCAAACGTGCCTGGACAAAAATACCTGGGTGTAACTCTAGACCCACTGTTAAACGTTAATACTAGCACAGACAATATCACTACAAAAGTATTGCCACAATTAAACCTGTGTTAGAGTATCACACCTTCTCTCATTTGCAGCACAAATGAACATAGCTAAAATGTCCTTATTCACAAGACTGAGAATTCCTTACCAGTATTTACAATACATTCTTCACATTACACCCACAACATTCAAGTCGCAGAAAATAAAACATCCAGATGTATACACCTTGCCAATCATAACAGTCATCACTCTATTTTACTAAGGAAAAGTACACTGGCTTCCCATTACATACAGAGGCACTTTTCTTCTGGGTACCCTAATACTCGAAGTTCAAAAACTTGAATATTGACCACCCCTTAAAAATGCTACAAATCAGAGATCAGAGCTACTCACTTAGAAGCAGCAAAGAAAACATGCTCACACTTGAATCTAAGTTCACCTGATACCTTGACACTGGCTAGCTCTTTTATACAGAATTTTCAGCAGCTGCTTTTATTTCCCATTTTGAAAATTGAACCACGTATAATTTGCATAGTCTACTTGTGTTTTTGTAGTAAATGCTACGAAAATACACAGCAACTGAAGGTCTCTTAATGTCTCTTTCATATTCTTATTGTGTCAGTTTTCAAATTATTGTACTTCAATAGTGTGCTTTTGTACTGGGGTTGTGACTGAAAAGGGACAGCAGACCAGATCAAACAGTAAAATAAAATAAATAAATAAATGCCTGTCTTACTCTAAGTGGAAAAATTATTATTTTCCTCTCTTTTCCATGCACATTTTGCATCATTTTAAGGGAAACAAAGCACACTTAGGAAGGCTTTGTGAAACCGAGCAAACTGTCTTTCATACCTTTCCTTGTTGGTTGACTGAAATCAAGATTTCAGTCTTTTGTACCCCTGCTAAATTTACAACCACTGCTTTAGGCTGGGGAATCCTCACATATGCTTGGAGGAGGAAAAATCCAGACATTCAAGGACTTGTGTATCTGGCTTGATCACTAATCTTACATGTAAAGTCTATTGGTCATGTTCTAAAACAAAAGTGTAACAAATCTTTGAAGTTAGATATAACCTCCTTACCACACAGAGTACCAAATTATAGTTTTTGATGCATAAATTGTGCTGTTTTTCCATTTTATTCTGTTGGTATGGTCGGCCCCCTGAATATTTTGCTCTGAGCTGAAAATCTTTGCCACAGCATCATGAAAGACTGAACCCATAATGCCTGAATGCCTAAATCAATGTCTAGACTACTGTATTTCCATGTTAAATGTATCAGAAGTAGTTTCTTACTTCTTAGACACAATGTCAACGTATTCTTGCAGATGGAACTCCTCACACTGAAAATTAACACATGATATTGTAGTGATGAAACCACAAAGTAACTAAGAAGCAGCTTCTCTATAGAGGTAAATTGCTTTTGATTACCCACAATGCTTTGCAGTTGAATGTTATTTTTTTTTGCTCAATACTACAATGACATTATTTTGTTGTGGTGGTTATAGAGATATGAGGTTATGAGTAAGCAGAGAGAAACTAAAAAACAAAAAAAATCAAACAGCACACTGAGCAATAGCACAAACATGATCACTACACATCACTTCCTCAAGACTCAGCTGTTTCTCTCAGATAAGCAGAGTTCTCTGCCAAGATGTACACAAAACCCCTGGAAAGAAGCATCCTTCTAGCCCACCCGCAGTACTAACTTCCTTTTATGAAGGGTATGTCAGTATCGAACAATTAGTCCAAGCTAGATATGCCAACATATTCTTCTTAATGTTGGACAGGCTGGCTACTGATTAAGATGTGACCATAACTGATACAATGGTCATTTAATTTCATGACCTGGAATCTTCACCTACCAGGCCACAAAATATGTTTAAGTGATTGTCTCAAGTCCATCTCTTCCATCAGGGTACATGGGATCACTTCCCATTTTGTGATTTTTATCTCAAATTATAGCCATAACTAGCAACAGCATCTTTTTCTCTCTCTCTCTCTCTCTTGCCTTGTCTATCTAGAATGTCTTATCTATTTGTACTAAACAGACTGCAGATTACAAAATATGTAAGACCAGACTGAAAATGTATTATTAATATATGTCTTAATCCAAGGAACTTGTTGCTTTAGTGGTCTACTGTGCTATAAAAACAGGAAAAGCACTGGTGGCTCAGGGATAAGACATCTGGTTCACAGTTGCAGGAACCGGGGTTCAAACCTGACTTCCAAACAGTTTGAGTGAAATCTGTTTATTCTCCCTGTCTGCATGGAGTTTTGCCCAAAAACAAGCTGACTGATTAGCTGCATAAATCTATTTATACCAATACATTATCCATTTGCCACTGTAGTTGAAAAAGGTTGAGTCCTTAGAACAATCCAGTTAACAAATGACAAGTATGGAGTGTCTGCAGTTATGGGGTTTAGCTGACATTCATGTGTTTATAAGTGATAAGTAACTTCTGGGATATGGTTCACTTCACACGGCTCACCCAAAGGCACTATGTCTTTCTACATGTTGTACATTAGTACACAAGTTTACATATCCCTAGGTGGCATGCATGCACAGCAGAAAAATGACACAACCTGAACATTATGTAAAAGTTGAAACACGGACTCTAGTGCTAGGGGTCCATTAGAATACAAAGTACCTGCAGAACACAAGAGAAAAAAACAACAAAATTGACTCCTGGTTACAGTTATTTAATAAAGAATTACTAGGGAAAATTGTGGATGATGCTGAAAATGTAACACCACGAACTGCTGAAAATTTCCCACAGGGATTTATTGCTTTGCTGTCAAGTCCGGGCAGTGTCAATAATTTCTTTCAACATAGTCTGCAGTGTTATGCTTCTGTCTCACTTTTTTTAACTTCTGGATATGCTACTACTGAAAAAAAAACATAATGCCATTTTCTTCTTAATGCATCTCCTTGCAAAAATATTTACTATTGTTTTCTTCTTAATGTATTTCTTTTTTAAGTCAGCAAGATGTGACTGGTGCCTTTGTGACTGTAGGCATCTTGCCTGTCAATCACAACCAGCAGTACCACAGATACAAGGATATGATTCGACACATATTATGGACCTTAACCAATTACATAATCATTAATCTGTACACATTTGTTTGTCATAAATACTCTTATGAATAATTAAAATTACTGTAACTACTCTGATGAAGTTTATAATATTTCTGTTTTGCTGATCTGGAAACCTTTTAATGACTCACACCCTGTTGGCTCAATTCATGGCTGAAAAGGCCTCTTTAAATCAGGTCAGTTAGCGAGGTAACTAATATGGGCAAAATTAACTGTACTTCATACTCCATTTTGAAGGATACTGTTGTCTTAGGTCTTGTACATTTTATTATGATTTTCTGCTGTTCCTCTCACATCTGTCTTACCCCTTGAGAGTACACACATCAAACTCCTTCAGTACAACTTTATAACATTGCTCCTGCATGCTTTATTATACTACAGTTGCCCTCTTCTAGGCAGTTTCTGTTCTGTATAGTTGCACAGATAGTAAAAGTCTGAATAACTGTGTGTTTGAACAGTGAAGTAACCATCAACAGCTGTTGGCAGTTCCATGTATTTGGCACCTCAGTGCCGCTGGCAAATGTGATCTTGCTTTTGCATTATTATGCAAATTAGGAGTAAACAGAAACAAGCATATTGTAAAGAACATCATAGCATTTTATTTTATTTTTATTTTTTTTTTGAGAGGGAGGATATGCCAGCATCTGTGCTATTCCACAAGATTACTTGATCAGAGTTATAAAAAACTAACTAAGTGACATGGTGATGTTATCTCGTTGTTACTCTTGTGTAATATAACTGATTTAGAAATTTAACTGACAAATACACACTTTAATCACTTAAAATGGCTTGGGTTGCATTATGATTTTACTAACACAACAAAAACTGTTTTAGAAAAGTACATTTTTGTCAAAAACATTAATTTCCCTTACACCAATGCATACAGCACAGAGACTTTGCCTGATATAGAATACATATGAATTCATGAGGTTACTAAACTATGACAGACAGGAACTCAACAGTATTCACTGTGAATGCGTATGTACAGTTTAAACACAAAGTACACACCCACTTAACTTTTGTCTTACCTTTCAAACTCGTCCAAGTATTTTCTTTTTACAGGAAGGACCTCCTGCAAACCAGTAATAAAAAAGTATATCCCATCCCCCAAAAAGTTAGACGCAAATACTATAGGAATGAACAGATGACTGTTTTACAAATAAGCCACGTACAGTGATTCTTAAAATAAAAACTGCTTCCCTATTCAAATTAAGTTCGTTTTCAAAATCATGGGTTGCAGCTCCTGTACACTTACCTCTGTTTTTGCTTTAGATTTAATGCCTGTGCCTTGCTTTAATGATTATTGCAAAAACACTACCAAAAAAAAAGAAAAACAGTCAGTTTCTTCCTCCAAAATGACTCAGTCCAACATTTTTTTCTGCATGTACAGTGAAGTCTCTAGCCTATGACCTCACTTCCTTGCACAGTATATTTATTGGATTGGTCTAAACTGATGTCATTTAAGTGACTAGAGTCCCACTTCTGTATTATTGAGCAAAAGAGCCTGAAAAAAACACTTCCTCTACAGTAAAATGATCATGTCAGCTGAGCAGCTCTGTTTACCAGGTGATTGAAGGCCAGAGTTACTGGTGTGGAAATGCTACTTCCTCACTTATAAAACTGACTGTTTAGGCTTGTTATAATACTGCTGCTGACAAGCATTCAGCCATTCAGTACTGATTGTGAGTTTGTAAAATGGCAAGTGTTTATGCTTTCTTTTAAAGGATACTCATGGAAGTTGAAGTTTTAAAGATGTAATATCTAAAGATTTATATGCATGTGTTTATTTATCTCAAATACTTATTATTTTTTTATGTTAGCAAATTGTAGTTAAGGTAACATATTAGCGTCTGAGCATCTACCAGAGAAAAATACAGTCACTGTTTTTCATTTTCACCGCTAACCATTTTGAAATAAAATATAAACACAAAATGTTATATGCAGGAGAGTTCATTGGAACTGTATCTTGTTATTATTATTATTATTTTTGGTAACAACTGCTTCTTTGTTTACCTTCTCAAGTCATAAAGTTTATAAATCAGGGTTCTTAAAATTAAAATTAGATGGTCTGCAGATTATAATGAAGAAACGCAAGTTACCATCCTCTTGATTGTGTGTGTGTGTGTAGGTTGAGAAAATACCTTCTGTTGATTCATAGAAATGTATCCTTTGATAAGGGCAAATAAGGAGCACTTGCCTGACCGAGTTTGCAAATTTCCATTTCTACTGTCTAACTAGCAAATCCTATTTGATCAATAACTTGTTACTTTACCCACCATTTATAAATAATACCTAATGTCATCTTATAGGTTGTGGAAGTTGACAGTGTGTGGAATCTGTTTACCTTAACTAAGCCTGTGCCAATCCTCCACCACTCTTTCTGTGAAATAATACTTCAGCTCCTCTGAGGTGTCCACCTTATATTTTCAAATTGTATTATTTTTCCTTCTATGTCTTTTTTAAGGTGTTAACCATTAAGACCATGTGGAATCCAATAAGAAACTTAAAGATTTGTATCACTATATCCCACTTTCTTTCTTCATGACTTGCAGCACAGCTGGTAGCACATTCTCTGTGTGCGAGCGCACGTGTGTACCCGAGCGAGCGTAGTACACACATTTGTCTTGTGATGAACTTCCTGTATCACAAGCATTTCTAAATTAGTCCTCAAATGGAAAATTGGTAATAAAAATTAATAAATGAATGAAGAAAATTGTTAAAACCAAACAAAGCTCTGGAGTCTAAATGAGTGTCTAGAGTCCGAGTGTGTGTGTGTGTTTCTAAAGTCTGAGTGTGTGTGTGTGTGTCTAAAGTCTGACTGTGTTTGTGTGTGTGTCTATGTGTGTCTAGAGTCTGTGTGATATTGTGTGTGTGTGTGTGTGTGTGTGTGAATGTCTAGAGTCTGAGTGTGTGATTTTGTGTGTGTGTATGTGTGGCCTGAGTCTGTGTGTGTGTGTATATGTGGCCTGAGTCTGTGTGTGTGTGTATGTGTGTGTCTATGTGTCTAGAGTCTGAATGTATGTGTGTGTGTCTGTCTATGTGTCTAGAGTGTGTGTGTGTGTGTGTGTGTGTGTGTGTGTGTGTGTGTGTGTGTGTGTGTGTGTGTGTGTGTGTCTGTGAATATGTGTGTGTGTGTGTGTGTGTCTAGAGTCCAAGTCTGTGTGAGTATATGTGTGTGTCTGTGTTTGTCTATCTGTCTAGAGTCTGAGTGTATGTGCTTGTGTCTGGAGTCTGTGTGTGTGTGTGTGTCTCTGTCCAGAGTCTGTGTGTGTGTGTGTGTGTGTGTGTGTGTGTGTGTGTATGTCTGTCCAGAGTCTGTGTGTGTGTGTCTAGAGTCTGAGTGTGTGTGTCTGTGTGTATGTGTCTCTAGAGTCTGACTGTGTGTGTGTGTGTACTTGGTTGCTGAAATGGTAGGATGTGCTGTCCTTTGTATGAGACATTAAGCTGCAGTCCCATCTACTACTCCTAGTACTGTGCTGTCCTTCAGGTAGGAGTAAAAGAACCTAAAGAGATTAAAATTTCCCTGGTGTCATGTTCAGAACCTCTTTCTAATAAAGGCAGTACATGCAGATGTCCTTACATTCATTGCTGCAGTATTCTTAACATATGAAGATTCCCTGCTGTGGAAGTCTGACATCCAGCTAGTCTACCAAAGACTACTGTTGGTTTAAGGTACTCTAAACATCACTCAAATGCTCCTTGCATAGCATAGGGCATAAAGGTGACGTTCAAGCCTACCATAATTACAACTTCTTTGCTGCCAGTCTGAACGTATGTTTTAAACATTGGTCTGTTTGCCTGCGTCTGTTTTCTGCCAGTTGAATGCATTTTCATTCTCCAGTGACTACCTACACTTGTTTGCTGACTTCTATTAGCGTAGATAAATGCCCCATTGGGGAGTTTATTTTTTCTCGCTTGTTTTGTGCTCCTTGAGGGTAATATTATCCAGGAAGGATAAATGCCAGTGTGGGAGACAGATTCCCCATAAAGACCACAACAATAAGTGTCTTCTTTGCCTAGGAGCTTCTCATGACCATATGTCTTGTTCCGTTTGTCAGGCATTTGTAAGCTTCTCACTAACGATACAGTGGAAGGAATCTCCCGCCCCGAGTGTCAACCTGTAGGGAAGAAGAAGGTGAAATGGGTACGACTGGAATCTTCCACTGTCCATCCTCTGCCAGGTGTTTCTCCTGAGTTCATTACAAACCTGGAGGCTTGCCCAGCTGTGTTGTTGGATTTCTCTGCCACAACCATGCTGGAGGCCAGTGATGATCCGGCTGGTAGCATGTCTGAAGAGGCTTTGCAGGCATCCATCTTGGAAGTTCAGGGGGAACCACGGTTGATTTTTTACAGTGACCTAGGGGAGTTCCTCAGATTTTAGTTGGGGAGAAGTTCCAGCTATGGTTCTCGACTGCCGTTCTGGAACTGAGCCTTCTCAGTTTTTTGGAGGGGACATTCCCTTAAAAGAAAAACAGAAACTTAAACATGTTTCTGCTGCTCCTAGGGATCCACAAAGTTAGTGGCAGGCCTCCACCCCGGGGCTATTTGCTGCTTTAATGTCCCTAAAGCCTCCTTATGGGGTTTTGATTCCTGCTCCTCCTTGGTCTTCTACTCCCCTTAAAAGGCCTAGAGAACAGAATTCTTCTGGGGTGAGTCAGATTATGATGATTATTCCCTGACTTATTCTGCTCAAGTTTCTTCTCCTTTGGACTATAGGTCAGAGGAGGAGGAATCTATTAGTCCTAATATTCCTTTTCAAAAAGTTTATTTTGGAGACACACTCTTTAGGATGATGATTTTTTTTTTTTAAATGGGATTGTGCTAAGGTCTCTGATATCCATAAGAGGTATTATGAGTTGTTGCAATTGTAATCTCCTAAACCTGCGGCTGTTCCTCCTGTTCTGGCTGCTTTGCTGGATGCTTTTTCCAATACTTCCCATGCTCCTGTTTCTCTGCCCCTTCTCCCAAGAAGCCTGGTAGGTTTTATAGGGTGCCTGAGGATTGTTATTTTCTATATAAATGTCCTGCTGCTGACCCCGCTGTATGTCTGTAGCCTCTGATAAGCCATATCAATTGCTTCCTTTGCCCAAGTTATTGCTTTTTGACAAGGATAGCAGAGCTATGGAAAAGCTGTGTAAGAAGGTTTACACTTCTGCTACCCTAGCTTTTAGGGCTATTAATTATAAGACCCATATGTCTAGGTATGTGTTGGCTCTTCTTTCTCAGGCCTGTCAATTTATTTCTGATTTTCCAGACTCTGAGGGTAAAACTTCTATTCTTTCCTTGCTAGGGACTTCCTCTCAAGTCATTCATCATTCTATTAAATGTAGTTAGGATGTGGCACATGGCTCTTCTAAGGCTGCTGTTTTGGTTCAATGATGAGGAGGTATTCCTGGCTTAGGCTTCAACCTCTACCTGATATTAAAGTTGAGTTGATGGATGCTCCTCTGAATTCTAAATTTTTGTTTGGGGAAGCAGCTACTTGTTTGCTTAAGTCCCTTCAGGATAAGGGTAAGGCCTTACAGGAGCTTAAACATGTGTTTGTTTCTCCTGTGCCCAAATTTCATAGAAACTACCCCGCTAAGCCTGCCTTTGTTCGTAGGCAATCCCCCTTCTACTGATGGTAAGAAGAGTGGCAAACGGGCTCCTCCTGCTAAGGCTACTCAGTTTTCAGGGATTCTGAAACCTTCCTTTCTGGACAAACCAGGTGCTGTATGACTATCCATCTTTTGCCAGTCACATTCCTCTTTCTCCTCACCTTTTCCTTCTTTCTCTTTAGCTTCAGATCACTCAGGATTCTTGGGTTCTGTTAATCATTCATCAGGGATACTTCATGGTGTGGAAATCCTGTCCTCCTTTTATAGGCATTCCTCAGCCTCCTCAGGAACAACTTCCCTTTTTCCCAGAGGTTTTTCAAAATGTCTTGACTCAGCGTACTATTCAAGAAGTGCCTGTGTCCTAAAGGAGGAAAGTGTTCTACTCAAGACTGTTTATAGTGCCCGGAAAAGAGGGCACTTGGAGACCTATTCTAGTCCTCTCTCATATAAACATCTTTCTAAAAGTGCCTTTCTTTTAGATGTTGTCCCGTCACATTCCGTTTCCTCTCTAATCTCCCTCAGGCCTGTACGGTTTCTCTGGATCTCAAGGATGCTTATCTCCATATTCTGATCCATCCTCTTTTCAGGAAGTTTTTGTGTTTCTCTGTTGCTTCCTGGCATTTTCAATTCTCTGCTTTGCCCTTTGGTTTTTCTACTGCCCCATGGATATTCACTAAATGCCTTGCTCCTGTGATTTTTTTTGCAGCCTTCAAGGGATTATAATTTTTCCTTACTTAGATGACCTGCTGATTCAAGCGTCCTCTCCAGAGACCCTTTTACAAAATCTTCATTTTTCTATTTCCCTTCTTCAGATTCTGGGGTTCAGTATAAATTTCAAAAAGTCTTCCCTGACTCTTTCTCAGGCTGAGAGCTCTGGGTTTCATGGCATCCACCATTCCGATGCTGTCTCTGGCCAAACTTCACATGAGAAAGTTTCAGTGGTTTCTGAAGTCAGGGTGGCTTCAATAAGCACATCCTCTAGATTTTGTAGTTCCTCTTCCTCCTTGTCTTAGACAGGAACTTCACTGGTGGATTCAGCAGCTGTCTCTAAAATCAGGGATCATTTTTCATTTCTTTCTTCCCACTCAAGAATTGTTCACAGACATTTCAGACATGGGATGGGGGTGACATTTGGCTCCCTAAAGGTACAGGGGTGTGATCGCCTTATCAGCAAAAGGCACACATCAATTTCAAAGAGATGAGAGCTGTTCTGCTGGCTGTTCAGGCCTTTCATCCTCTCTCTTCAGGGCCTCTCAAAGTGCTCACAGGCAATACCACACTGATGTGGTATATCAACAAACAGGGAGGAACGAGATCTTCTCTTCTTTGCTGGCTGGCACTCCTGGAATGGGATTTTACTGTCAAGTGACCCTTCAGGCAGTTTATATCCTTCTGATTAGAACATTGTGGCATACACTCTGAGCAGGTCCTTCACTCAGTCCCATGAATGGATGCTTCACAAGGTTGTGTTTCTGGACATTATTCACCAGTGGGGTCCTCCTCAGTTGGATCTTTTTGCCTCCCCTCTGAACAGACAACTTCCTCTGTTTTGTGCCAGAGTCCCAGGTCCTCTGGTGTGGAAGGCGGATGCTCTCTCATTTTCTTGGAAGGGGATGTTTCTTTATGCATTCCCTCCCCTTCCTCCTATTCCGAGTGTCCTGTTCAAAATTCAACAGGATCCTCCCAAAATCTTGTTGGTGACTTCCTTTTGGCCATGAAAGCATTGGTTCCTTCTATTTCTGCATCTAGCCAGGGGCAATCACAAGTTACCTTACAGGGTGGATCTAATCACACAAGCCAAGGGATCTCTCATCCTTCCCCACCTGTCCACGTTCCAACTGATACTGTTGATGATAGGATTTTGATTCCTCGTAAACACCTTTTTTCTGATGACGTGCTGCAAGTCCTGCAGGAGGCCAGGAAACCTACTACTAGGAAATCCTACTTATCCAAATGGAAGATGTTTTCTATTTGGTGTCTCTCTCATAACCTGGACCCACTTACTGTGGATGTTCCTTTGGTTCCCTCTTATTTGCGTGAGCTGCTCAATGCTGGTTTGGCCTATTTTTCTATTAAGGTCCACTTATCAGCTATCTCTGCTTGTCTGCCTTTTTCCCTCCTTTAGCTTCTAGATTTGAGGTGAAACAATTTCTTAAAGGCGTCCTTAATATTAGACATTCAAGGAAGCCTGTTCCTCCTCTCTAGGATCTTAATTTTGTTTTGGAAAAGTTGACTCAGGCTCATTTTGAGCCTGCAGCTTCAGCTTCCTTACAACATTGTTCCTTTAAGACTGTTCCTTTGTTAGCTCTTACTTCTGCCAGATGGGTGTTGCAGGCCCTTATGGCTTGTCCTCCTTTTTTGATCTTTCATGTGGGCAGGGTGTCCTTATGCACTAACCATTCTTTTATGCCTAAGGTGATTAATGAGTTATCACTTAATCAGTCTATTAATCTGCCTGCTTTTTCCCCATCTGTAATCTGTCAGTGAGAAGGTGCTGCATACTTGGGATGTGCATAGGCAACTCAGGGTTTATTGTGATAACAGTAAGACTATTAGACAATCTGATGAGTTATTTGTTTCTTTTCATCCTAGATCTTTGGGACTTGCTGTATCCAAACAAACTATTTCTTTTTGGATTTCTCGAGCTATTTCCTTTTGTTATACTTTTCATGGCAAGAGCATTCCTTCTTCAGTTAAGGCTCATTTGACTAGAGCAGTGGCTTCTTCTGGTACTTTTTTTCAAGGGCTTAGATGCTAATTCTATTCTTGAAGCAGCTACCTGGACTTCTGTGCATACCTTTACCAAGCAGTACAAGTTGGATGGCATCTCTACAGCTAGGGCTGATTTTGCTAGTGTTGTTCTTCTTGGCTTTTTATGGGTGTCTTCTGCTCCTACCCCTCCCAAGTTTCCTCTAGAGCTTTGGCATTCTCCCATATGTTAAGAATCCTGCAGCAGTGAATGTAAGTACATAGTACAGTTGTGTAAAATCTTATCATAACGGTAGATGTCCTTGCCTTCACTGCGACAGTATTCACTCCCTCCCTCCATCTCCCTATTCCTTTGCGTTCCTGGATGCACAGATTACCTCTTGGGTTCTTTGATCTGGTGCTCCTACTAGGGCAATCATTTCTGATTATGGTAGCCCTGAATGCCACCTTTATGCCCGATGATAGGCAAGGAGCATTTGGGTGACGTTCGGCATACCTTAAAGCAACAGTAATCTTTGGTAGACTGGCCTGACATCAGGCTTCCATGGCAGGGAATCCTCATTCATTAAGAATACTGCAGCAGTGAAAGTAAGGACATCGACAATTATGGTACGATTGTACACAACTGTATTTTTTCATGCTGTACATAGATTTGAGTCTCTATACTGATTGTATCAGCACATTCAGTCACCTTACTACCAATAATAAGCAGTATGCTTGGTGCACTTTGACATTGAAAAGGGCTGTAAAATTAAATTGTTTGGTTTGTTTGTATTTTTTAAGCTCTTCTAGTCTTCTTGTATGGCTTCTGATGGCATACTGTGCTGCCTTTTGCTGCTCCCACTGAACTATGTCTATCATGTTTATGGCATTAGAGCTGAGGTTCTCAGAACATCAGTTTTCTTGATGGAGTCCTACCAAGTGTCTGCATGGATGCTCATGACTTACTGTTTTCTGACGGCAGTGTCTTTTCTTAGTCATTCCAGTATTCTGTTAGCCTTTCTCAGAGCTCTTTCATATGAATATTTACCTTTAGACAATCTGATATGACTAACCTGGGTCCAATTTCTCTTTCACTGTCCTTGTTTCCTGTCATTTCTGAACTCCTTTGTTGCTTTTCTACTTTCTGTTTGCACCATTTTGCATTTATTTTAAGCTTTCATGTTTTAAACAACTTCATTCTAGCTAATATGTTTCTCATACTCTCCTTATCTTTATGTATACATCCTTGCTGCATTTGTGTCATCAATAAAAAGGCAAACTATTCATTCTCGACTTTCAAAAGTGTCACTTAAAGTGTTGAAAACAGTTGTCGCAATATTACATAACACGTTTCACCTGATTGTGGTTAAGTATAACCTTATGCCTACTGTGTCATTTAAACAGTGTTTTACCCATACTTTCCTTCTAGCATTCACTCATACATTTTTAATTTGCTCAATAATCTGTTACTGTGTCAAATGCCTTGCTAAAGTCTAAACAGGCCATGCATTTATGTGTATGTCCAGACACTTAGTACTTTTTCCCTTCTTTATCATGTACTAACTGCATGTACAAATTAATCCATGCCTGTTAATCCTTCCTTTCTTCAGAATAATTTAGCTAACATGGCTGCAGGATCCAGCTGTAACCAAGCTACATCGCATATCGATAGCTGCGACCCAGCATGCTCAAAACAAAATCTAAGTCTACCTAGTAAGATGACCTGTTTTAATGAAGTTAAATTTCAGAAAGTTATCAGTTTGGGTAGTGTAAAAGCTTGGCGTTACAGATTTGTTCCTAGGAGATATAGTCTGCATAATTTTTGTGTGTAGGTATAGTTATTTCTCACCTCTTTAGCAATGCAGTAACTGCATAAAAGACATCAAAAGTATAATCATTCAACTGGTTTGCTGTACAATTATACATGCAGTTATATTCTGAGAGAAGCAGTGTGTCTGCTGTTCACAAGTGATATCTGGTCTCACTCATTCAGACTCCAGAGCTTTGTTTGGTTTGAAAACTTTTGTTCATTCATTTATTAATTTTTATGACCTACTTTCGAGGTAATGACTGGGATTGGATGTGATACAGGAAGTCATTCCTGGCTGCCATGACTTTTCATCACATGACAAATGTGTGTGCACTTCCACACACCCACACCCATACACACCCACCCACCCACCCACACACACACACACACACACACACACACACACACACACACACACACACACACACACACACGTATATAATCTTGGAGAAATTTAGAACCTTGCCAAGCCACCTGTTGCATGTTTTTGGGATGTGGGAAGCAAAGATTATCCAGGCATATTACATACATACTACAGCATACACTTTTTCTTAAAGATTATTTATTTATTTTGTGAAGCACAATGGCTTAGAATTTAAACTAAAAATTGTATGTTTATCATGGCTTATGGGTCTTTATATATTTTTCATAATTCCTGGTTTTGCAGTATTGAAAACATATGTTGTCCAGATGCATGCACTGCCCGGCGGGGTGGGGGAAGTACAGTTATACAGGGGTTACGTTCTAAAAGTTGAAATATAATTTCAAAAAATTCTGACTATACCCCTACTGAGAGAAAAACAGAGATGCCAGCAAAGACTTATGTGGGCACTGGGGAAAATATTCAACCTCCACACAGAAAGCACTCCGATGAGGAGCCAAACTGGAGAACCAAATAAATGCTGCAGTACTGTCCCACCTTTTATTAGTTGTAAATTCATCAAACCAAGTAGCTGCTGATGTGCTTGGGGTGAGGTTCTTATGCAGGAGAAGTGCTTTACTTTGCATGATCTCTACCTTCTGCAAGGATATCTCGCTCTGTGATTGCTCTTGCAAAATTCCCATCAGCACCATTCACTCCTTATTGGACATCTGTGCTGTTTCTTTACTCAGCTGTATTTCCAATACTTCTACCTGCAGAAATGGCCAGTAAGCTGCATGGACACATAGTAAGTTGGCATTCAAGTTCTTCTCTATTGCCCCTTACCCATTTTCCTCTTTCCCTGGTAAGAGATATACTTTATTTATTTTTATTAATTTCATTTGTTAACCAAAATAATCTCACTCAGCTAAAATAATCTCTGTTCAGTGGAGACCATGGAGAAAAAAGCCAATAAAATACAAGAAGTCCCAACAGACAAACAAAGGTCAATAAAATACAGTATATCTATTGATATTTATTTATTTATTTATTTATATTCATTTGTTTACCAGGATAGTGCCTGATCAGTATTGACCAATTTCAGGCTCAGCCCTGGTGAAATAGAAAACATTTCACAAACAAAAATATTGAAATGTAAGCAATAACAGAGTAGTTCAGACTAAAAACTAATGTCTTTCGGCTTTTCCTGGTTAGGGGTCACCACAGCGGAACTCCGGTCCACTAATGATTGGCAGTGGATTTTTACGGTGCCGAGGTGCCAGCCCAACTCCCAACCTTCAAAGAAGGCACACCCATTCACGCACGCACCTACCTGCATGTCTTTAAAACATCACTCGATCGCTGGGAGGACATGCAGACTAATAACATAGAAAAAATGTATATATACATTGTAGTGAATAAGCACAGTGCAATATAAATCAAACAGGGTGTAACGTGTAATATAACAATGAGAAAACATATTTGAAATGTATGAGAAAACATATTTAAAATGTTTCACATTAAGATGTTATAATGTAATAGAAAATAGAAAAGGTAGTCAAGCAAGTAGGAGTGCATAATTAAAGAAAAAAGTTGGAAGAGATGGGTATATGGCCCAACAAGGCACCTAGTGAAAATGAAATTATTTCTTGACATTTCGTCTTCATCTACATTTTTTTATCCCTACTGTCTGCTAACCATCAGCCCTCCTGCAATGAATCAGACCCAAATTTCCCTAGTGGAACAATTACTGGTCATGATAGACTGCCATCAGCCATCGGGGTTTTGTTATTTCACTTTCCTATCCCCTTCCCTCAGCAGCTGTGTACATACTTGAGGCTGTAATATCTTTCCCCTCAGGGTGTGTACATTCCTGCATACAGTCTGGGAATGCTAACAGGGACCAAGCACACATCATGACTATTGCTGGAAGCCTTTCCTCTGATGGATATTCACTTTATAGTGAGACGGATCACCCCCCCCCCCAGAATGGGCATGCCAGCTCACTCTCATTATCCCCCCATCTGGCTGCATCAATACACCAGCCATTAATCAAGCTCAAGTTACCAGGCTTATAGTTAGAGCTTCACCCCTTGATGTCATGGAGCCAGGCTGAAAACAGAATTGTTCTTGCTATTTCTGCCATCAGTCCACTTACATCTTGCCTATTATGTCTCTAACACAGATTTAGTGCTGCCATCTTGCACACATGCTATGTTCTAATCATGTCCTTCATTTGCTTGGCTATATTCTTTGGAACCCCTATACCAACTTTCAGTCTTTGTGAGATAAGGCCAACTGGACTCTGAGAACTGTGCATAAGTATTTCAATATTCTTATAAACAGCAACCTAAACTTTCATGTCACCATTGACAAGAAGGTGAAACAAGCTTATCAAAGACTGATATAAATCAAATCTAACATCAGCTTTCCTCAACAATCAAAGTGAATTAGCTCAGTCCTATCTAATTCACAAATATATGTACAATTCCATTATTCTAGAAAAAGCCACATTTAATACAGTATCAAACTTTAAAAGGTATACAATATACAGTTTCAGTTCACTGCAAATATAAAACTAATTATTCACCACTTCCAAGTGTGAATATTTTTTTAAGATGGCTGAACCTGACTCATCATGATCATCATCATTAGCCCCCTTTTTCCCATTTTTTACATGGGGTCAGGGTATCGTGTTAACTTTTGCCATCTCCCTCAATTCAGTGTCACATTCCTGCCTTCTTCAACATATGCCTGACTGTCGCAGATCTTCTTTCACACAATCCATCCACCTCCTTGCTGGACTTCCTTGTTTCCTCTTACCTTCTTCCTCTCTGTCCCAAATCTTCTTCACCAAACTGTCTTCTGCATTCTCACATGTGTCTGAACCATCATAGTCTGTTTTTCTTTATCTTTTCTGCAATTGGAGCTACTTTGACTTCATTTCTATCGCCTCTAGCTTCTTCATCTGCTGTGCCTTTACTGCCCAGGTTTCTGTACCATACAGTAGTGCTGGTCACACCACTGTCTTGTACACCTTCCTTTTTAGCTTCTTTGGCATACTTCTGTCATAGACTACACCTGAGACTCTATGTCAGTTGGCTGCAGCCCCTCTGATTCTAGCTTTGACCTCTTCATTTAGACTTCCCTTCTCCTGAACCATTCCTCCCAGATACTTGAAAATATTTACCTGCTCCACTATCTTCCCTTCTATCTCAATTCTCAGCTTCTTCTGATTTCCCCAATTTGCTGCCACTACCACTATCTTATCTGAGCTTAGTTTCATCCCATATGCCTTCAGTTTTGCATTCTGTTCCCCTATCCTTTGCTGAAGTTCTTGCTCAGTCTGCCTGCAATGCCACATCATCTGCATACAGTTACTTTGTTGATCTGTCCACTCCAACCTGTTTGCTAATGTAGTCCCTCACCAGTATGAACAGCAGTGGGCTCAGAGGTGAACCCTGTTGTACACCCACTCCCACTGGGAACCCCTCTGTGAGACCTAACACTGTTCATACTTGAGTCATTGGGTCCTTGTACATAGCCTGCACTAATTCTACCAATGTTTCTAGGACTTCGAACCACCACAGTACTACCAAGATCAGCTTTTTTTTGGGACCTTGCCATGCTTTCTCCAACTCTAGGGATGCCTAGTTGGACTCTTTCCTCATCTCTAGCTTCTTCTCAACTATTTGTCTCACTGCAAACATTCAGTCAATTATGCTGCATCCTTTTCTGAATCCAAACTGCTTATCCCCCACTTTACATTCTACTACTCTGCATATCCGTTTATCAATCATCCTCTCCAGAACTTTCATGCAATGTGATAGGAGTTTGATGCCTGTGTACTGCCCACAGTTGTGGATGTCCCCTTTGTTCTTGTACACTGGCACGAGCATGTCTATTCTCCAATCATCTGGCATACACCTTTCTCACTGCTATGAGTACCCTCAGGAGCCATTTCTCCCCCATCTCACCCAGCATCTTTATCATCATATCTGCTGTGACCTCATCTGCACCTGCTGCTTTCCATGACTTCATTTTCCTTAGTGCTGTTCTTACTTCTTCTAGGGTGGGCTCCTCTTCTTCTCTCATTGTACACTGTTTCTGGAGCAGTACAGCTTCTGCGGGGTTTTCTTCATTCAGAAGCTGCTGGAAATACTCATTCCTTCTGCCTTTGATGTCCTGTGGGCTGGGGAGCAGGTTGTTGATGGCATCCATTATGAAGGGTGTCTGACTATCTTCTTTATCTTTCTGTCCTTGCCTTGCAACCTGATATAGTTTCTTTGTACCACCTAATGAGTCACTTTCCAGAAACTGGTAGAGTGCCTCCGATGCCCTATTCTTTTGCAATTGCATCCCCTTTCTTAGCTTCTTTGTTAGCCAATCAGTTGTCCTTCTTAGACTGGTCAGTCTTTTCTATCTCCCATTTTTCCTGCACTCCTTCCTTCTTTTGATCACTTCTTAGACTTCTGCATTCCACCACCAGCTTTCCTTATGTACCTTATTTCCATACCCGGCTTGGCCACATATCTGTTCTGTAGTCCTAACACATGCTGTTTTGAGGCACTCATGACTGATATGATAATATTGCTCCAAAAGCAGTTTACTCAGACTACTTCACAAATGGCTTTGCACTGACCTATCCTGTCTCTTAACTCATTCCCTCCAATGGTGCTCAGGAAGTTTGCACTGTAACTTCCAATGGGGGGAGCCTAAGTCATTTGACAGAATCAAATTTTATACTCAAATTTCAAACAAATATTCATATCTCTGGAACCACAGGGATTATGAAAGAAGTATAAATGGAAAACCATTCAGCACAAACCATTTTATAGTAGCAGTATTCTTTAGGTTCTAGGTCTTAAACTGAATTTTATAAGTCACAGTAAACACAGTAACTATTACATTTCTAATATTTTGTAAATAACTTACAATATCTCAACAACCACTCAAGTTACACATATACTGTCAGCAATATTTTATTCATTTAGCTGAGAGCTTTCATGTGAGTCTAAGTAGTTCTCTCTGTGTTACCTGGCTGTTAAGATATTTAGAAAAATGTGAAAATTATATCTATATAAATTAATATCATAAAAACAACAGTTAATATTTATTTTCCTGTACTAGTCAGAGGTAAAGTATTAATGCAATTGAGTTTGTCATTGTGTAAGTTTTAAGATGAAATATTTTAAATCCTCATACATAGTATGGTTTTGGAATTATTGATGCAAATATGAACAAGCAATATTTGATGCTTAGAGGCGTCAGTAGGAGTTAACTGCAGATGCACCCAGTGGTGTCGCTCAGTTGTAATGAGTTAAGATGGCACAAACACAGCACAGCATTAAGATTCTTAATGGCCAGTATGCTACCAAAGATATCCAATTAGTTATGGAGAGCAACAGTAAGGCACATACATCCATGTACCAGGAAGTGTCCTCCTTCTAAAGCATGTGTTCCAAATGTAGCTAAATTATTTTACTTACTAAAAGCCTACTTTTGCAAAGAACAGATGTGCATGTTGTGGCAACACTTCAGTAAAATACTTTACAGTTCTGACATCACAGACCAAGTTGGTTCCGGCAAGTAGCACTCAAATGCTCATTACATTTTTCCTTCAGTGGTGTAATTATCCTTGTACATAACAATGATTATTAGATAAACTCTAGCAAAATGTACTGCATTTGAGCAAAACTCAATTTTCTTTACAAGCAGCACTCTAAAAAGTGTTCTTCTGTTTTCCAGATTTGTGCTTTTATCATTAATATCACTCCATTTGTAAATGCAGATTATTAGCAGTTCTTGTGTATGTTTTATATAGTCTCTGCTTTTTTTCCTAGACCCTTTCGTAAATGGACATAGATACACAGGGCCAACCAGTCACCAAAGAATATTTTAGGAAATTATTTTATTTTTTTTTTATTTGTGAGAAGATTTTCTGTATAGATTCCACTTTTTCTGTTTACTCTGAAACAAACTTCTTTGTTTGCAAAGATTTTCCCCAGAAACCTGAGCTACATCACGTCTAGCAAAACTGATGGTACAAAATACTAGGTTAAGGAAAAAAATTTAGTTCATGTTAAAGAATTGTTGGGATCAACCACAGATTCCTTGAAATAACCTTTCCCTTGGCCAAACGCTGAAAAGAGAGCAGTCTTGATGGGTAACAAACACAAAGATCAATGCAGGGAAGTCAGTATGTGCCCCACTTCCAACTAAAAGTCTTAATAAGACATGCAATGTGTACAGCTTGAGGTGGAGCATGTCCTTCTTGAATATCTAGAGACAGTGGTCTCCTGCTTATTTATGTGGTATGGAAGAGACAATAGCAGAAGAGTTATTTATCAAGTGTTCAAGACCTGCATGTACCCAGGATACTCCAGATGGTGGCATCTACATTACATAAATAGTGGTACATAAATGAGCAGAGAACACTCCTTACCAGTTGTGCAAAATTAATGGAAAATTGTGAGAAATGGCTTTGTCTTTGAACAATCAGTTGAAAGATGTCCTATCCATTTCCTAGAGGACCAGACCTTATTAGGGGAAGGTTTAAGCTGAAAAGTTCATCTAGGTCACCAGCTGCAGCTATACCCAGAGGTTTTACTGGCATGTGCAACATTGCAGGGAGTACCTGTGATAGAAGTCTGCACCACCTATATCAGCTCTCATCTTTCTCGGTTGCTGACAGAAGAGCAGTGTGATACTTTTTAAAAGTGGGGTGTACAAAATTTGAATGCTTATTCTCCAGGCTCTGTGGTTTAGAGTTCTGGTAAAAGCAAAACTGAAAGATGCCCAGTTGACTCTGGCAGCTTCTGCTTGGCCAAGCCAACCATGGTTTCCCGGCATGTGGGAGAAGTCTGTCAAAATATACCAACTCCGATATCGCACTACAGAGAGGAAAATGGTAAATATAGTGTTCTCTGTACAGTGATTTCCATTTAAATAGTTTGAAGTTTCAAAACTTCAGTATTATGGCCTCGACCATAAGAAATTCAAAGTTTTAAAATTGCAAAATTTAGAAGTAGACCTATATATATATATATATATATATATATATATATATATATATATATATATATATATATATATATATATATATATATATATATATATATTGTTAGAAAAATGTGTATTTAAATATATGAGAAATGCTAGTTTAAAAGCAAAGTAGTATATAATGCATTTTATTCTATTAATCATATAACAGTACAGATTAATTCATGTGTAAATGTAAGTAGTTTTGAAACTGCAGTGTGGCTTGAAGCAAAGCTGATCTCTGACCCTGGCAGAATGCTAGCTTAGCAAGTTTTAATGTTTATGCTTTTCACAAGTGATTATCTGCTGGGTCAGGAAATTAAATGTGTGAAATAATGAAATCTTCCGCTCTTTCCTGTTGGAATGATTTGGCCTTGTATATGTGTTACTAAAATAGCACGCAGCTGTGTGAGAAAGTGTAACAGAGAACAAAGACGTGCATTAAAAGACTGAAACTGCTATTGTATTCGAACTGATATGAAACCTTGAACAAGTAACTTTACAGAAAGACATTATGACTGACCAGCTGGATAGCAAGGCCGTATTGTATCTAGAGGAAAAGTTTTTTAAAATATACAGCATCAGCAGATTTAATAAATAAAGGACTGTAAGCTAAAGTGATGTAGATGCCCTGTGACATATCACGTCAGTAAGGTGGGCATAGCTTAAATGTTAAACCTATATAAAATTGTGTGCTTCCTGTTTCATGTCAGACAAAATTCTGTACTTGTACGTTTTTTGCCTCCTGGTGTACACTAGTAAACTTTTGAATCTGAACCTCCTGTGTATTGAATTCTTAATTTTATTTAACAGTTTGGTCCTTCGTAGACGGAATTCCCTTGGTAAGCCGCAGATCAGAGCATATCGGTGGTCGAATACTGCGCAGGAGAAGTTACCGAAATGGTTCTTCTTGAGTGAAAAGACCTCCGACTGAATTGTCGTGTAAAGAGGCTGACCACTTTCTGATCTGTGGCCGAAAAGCGGAACTTGAACAGTTCAATACCGGAGGCTCAGGTAGGAAGAATTTGCCTTTTTTCTGTTTTAGATCAGGGTCTAGGTTACAGTATATTGTTGTCAAGATTTGTTTTGCAGATCAGGGACAAAAGGAAGTACTGTATATTTGGTCATAGATCAGGGTAACAGAATAAGGTAGGCAGTTATTCTAGATAAACTGTAAACAGGAACTGAGAACTTGATATCACGTGATAAAAAGGGGTTACGTAACATTCTCTTTGACATGGGTAATCAGTGCACTAAAACCTCGCGAGATCCGCCCCTGACCGAAGACGCAAAATACATGCAATTACAACGTTCTGATAACGTTAGGTATTATACGAAATGGGTTAGTAAATATGAATTTGATGGTAAACTAGATAAAACTTCACTAGTTAAACTCCTTAAACAGCTTAAATCTGATGCGGGAGGTCAGGCAAAAAAGCAACGCCAATTAGGTATTCCTCAAGCACACAGGTGGATTGAGGAAGCAAATCGTAGAGAACAGAAGCTTAAAAATTCAAAAACATTATTTTTAGACAAAGAGGATAATAACTTGGTAATAGCAACAGCTCCTCCTCCTCCTCCCTTGCCCCCTCCCTTACCCTTTTCAGGATATGAAGCGAGTGGACAGGCTGGTCCGCCTCCGCGTTATCCTGAAGTTTCAGCAAGACCACAACCATTTGTTAGAGATCCTATTGAAACTAGGTCCCGAACACGTAAAACACATAGGGACACAGAGCCATACCAAATAGAGAGAAATCTACAGGATGAGAGTGAGGAAGAAATATGCCCACTTATAGAAGTCCTAAATCCTCAGGCAGGACAGGAAGGGCAGGACCCAACACTCTTAGTATATAGACCATGGACACCGGAGGACATCCGGAAGGCTACTGAGGGAATCCCCCATCCGATTAGAAGATTTACAAGGCATGAGGTTGAGTTACCACTTGAATGGGGAAGAAGTAGAAAAAGTAGTAAGACAAATTATAGGTCCAGATTGGCACATGATTTGTGGCACCTGGAATCCTCGTAATGCAGAGCTTAGACCACTCCCACATAGTGACGCAGAGTTAGACAACAGAGTGAAAGGTCTGACAGACCGAATCTCTGAGAAATGGAAACCCAGAGCAGACTGGACTTGCATTAATCAATGCATACAACAGGAAAATGAGACAATAGATGGATATTATGCTAGATTATTAGAATGTTTTAATAATCATAGCGGTATGTCGGTTCCTGAGAACCAAACAAATGATTCCCCGTAGGAACAACAATTAAAAAATGCATTTTTGAAAGGTTGCATTGCACCTATTAGTAGCTTCATTATGATGCATATGATAGACCATCGAACAGGGAGGCTACAAGCCTTACTCGAATATGCTAGACATGCTGAAATACATTTTAATAGTAAAAAGAAAAAGAAGGCGCAAGTCTTCACTGCTGAAGACGGAGCTGAAGTATTTGTATTACAGTCAGGTAAAAAGGGCAAGAAGAATGCCAGGGAAACAAACAGTCTGACAAACGATCAGAAGATTTTGAAGAGAGGAAAAAGAGAGGTGAATGCTTCAAGTGCGGGAAAAAGGGACATCTAGCAAGGGATCGTAGGCAAAACAAAAAGGTAATTACAGAAGATAAGGGAGATGAGGACTGACTATATGATAGTGAGGATACATCATGTGAAAGTCAGAAATCATCAGGAAAAGTTAATAAATGAAAAGCAAATGTAAATGTGATAGAAGGAGTAGAGGAAGTGCAAGTAGATATGGAGGATGAAGAAATTGAAATTTTGGACTTAGCATTATTGAGCTTAGAGCTCTACCTAGCAGATACGAAACCGGAAGTTACACTTCTGGTAGAGGGAAGGGAAGTCAAATTCCTGTGTGACTCAGAAGCGTCACGGACTTTGATACACCCCTCCAAGTTACCAGAACATTCAGAATCACCTGATTATATACTAGTAAAAGCTTCAAATGGACAGCTATACAGGGAACTGCTTTCCCATGATATAGCAATAACTGACCCTGTTTCAGGTATGACCCAGAGAAGTAAAATTGTTGTTTCTGCAAAGTGTCCAGTAAACCTATTGGGCAGGGACCTTATGCAGATATTTGGCATAGCAGTAGTTCGATCGACAGCATTTGTTACACTGTACTCTATACTACTGTACTACACCAGAACTTGATAGAGAGTATGAGCAAGAATTGTTTAGAAATCGTGCAACTAGATTGGTTTTGCGTACTTTGTACTGGGATACTGAGGGGAACAGTGTGGTTAGCTGTTCATTACCTCAAGAATTCCTTGCATTGTATAGATCAAATCGGTTACCACATGTCAGCTTGACAAAGAACAAAAGTGTCAAATGGGCAGATTTAGGAGAAAAAGTAACAAGATGGGAGAAACAAACTGATTTAGAACTATCAGAACAAGGGATACAAAAACAAAAACTGAATTGGTTGACACAGACACATCCAGCTGTACACTTGCAATCTAGCGAGGACAGCTGATTAGCAATTTTATTAGAAGAAGAAGAAAAGGCCTTATGTGAAATTCCAACAACTCTTTGGTCAACAGGCAAGTCAGATGTAGGACTTATTCGAATGGCAGGACCAGTTACAATTACCCCAAAGTCAGCTTTTAGACCACAGAAAAGACAATACCCTTTGAGAAAGGATGCAGAAATAGGAATTAAGCCTATAATAGCAGCATTACTCAAAGAAGGAGTACTGGTAGGATCTCCTGATTCACCATGTAATACACCCCTATTTCCTGTTAAAAAAGCAAACGGGGAATGGCGGATGGTACAAGATTTACAAACTGTAAATAATGCAGTAATACCTAGAGCACCTATGGTGCCAGACCCACATACCTTGTTAAACGATTTAGAACCACAACAGAAGTATTTCTCTGTGGTAGATATTAGCAATGCTTTCTTTTCAATACCCATACATCCTGATAGTCAATATTGGTTTGCATTTACATTTCAGGGTAAAAGGTATACGTATACTTGACTACCACAGGGATATTGTGAGAGCCCAACAATATTTGCACAAGAAATGGCTAGCAACCTGGCAGGGTTTACCCCACCGGGAGGTAGTCAAATTCTACATTACGTAGATGACATCTTGCTAGCAGCCCCCACCCAGCAACAGTGCAGGGAGGATACTGTAGCGTTATTGAAATTTTTAGCAACACAAGGACACAAAGTAAACAAAAGTAAGTTACAACTTTGGAAAAAACAAGTTAGATACCTAGGATATGTAATATCCAATAAAGGTAGAATACTAGATGAGGAAAGAAAAACAGCAATTTTGCAAGCACCCAAACCAACAACCAAGAAAGAAATTATGTCTTTCTTAGGTACAACTAATTTTTGTCGGAGCTGGATACCAAATTATGCTTTGGAATCTGCTCCACTGACTGACTTGATATATAAGACACCAATGGCAGCACAAGATATCTTACAATGGACACCCGAAGCAGAAACGGCTTTCTGCAGGTTGAAGCAGTTGATAGCTTCTTCATTAGTTTTAGGACTTCCAAATTATCACAAACGTTTTTTTCAAACCATAGATTGTAAGCAAGGATATATGACGTCAGTATTGACGCAACAACATGGGGATAAGCAACGCCCCATAGCCTACTATTCATCACAGTTAGACCCAATGGCGCGATCTTTGCCTCACTGTGTACAAGCAGTAGTTGCAGCCGCAATGGCAGTACAGGCTTCGACCTCAGTGGTGTTATTCCACCCTCTCACATTGAGAGTGCCTCATGCAGTTGCAATAATTTTACTGCAAGAGAAAGTGGCATACCTTTCTCCTGCTAGACATCTTTCATGTATGACTATACTGCTGAGCCAGCCTCATATGACAATTGAATGATGTACGACATTGAATCCATCAACATTGCTTCCAACTCCTGCGGAGGGCACATCACACAGCTGCCTGCAGGAAATTGAACAGTTAGCTTTACCTAGACAAGATCTCACAGATATGCCCTTGGATAATGCTGAGGTGACATATTACGTGGACGGCTCATGCAGAAGGGGTCCTACAGGGAAGAATCTGGTAGGGTATGCAGTAGTTACAGACACTGAAATTTTAGAAGCTCAATCCTTACCACACAACTTATCTGCACAAGCAGCAGAATTGATAGCTTTGATGAGGGCATGTACTTTAGCAAAAAACAAGTGTGTGAACATATATACTGATAGTCAGTATGCTTTTTCTACAGTACATGTATTTGCACAACAATGGAAAAATAGAGGAATGATAACATCTAGTGGAAAACCTATTAATCATGCGCAATTTATTTTGGAGTTATTAGGATCTATTCAGTTACCTACCAGAGTAGCTATTTGTAAATGTGTAGCTCATACAAAACAGCAGGATAAGATTTCGAAAGGCAATGCATGAGCTGATGCAGCTGCAAAGCAAGCAGCCTCAGACTCAGAAACTTTACTTTTAAATGAGGAATTACAACCCTCTGAGATTTTAGATTTAGACATGTTAAAAACAATGCAGATGCTTACTACAAAAGCAGAAAAACAAAAATGGGTAAAACGAGGTGCAATTCTTGAGAATGGACTGTACATTTCCAAAGAAAGAAAACCGATATTGCCGTCTAATTTATTTAGATATGCAGCTTTGTTGAGCCATGGGCAGTGCCATGTCTCAACAGGGGGGATGGTACAGTTAGTAAATCGAATATTCCAAACATATGGATACACAAACTACACAAAAAAATGTTGTGCAGCTTGTCATACTTGTAACAAGCATCATGCACAAGGAGCATTTAAAACCAAGCAAGGAAGTTTTCCTATACCACCATACCCGTTCCATACTATTTGTATGGATTTCACAGAATTGAATAAATGTGAAGGGAAAAAGTTTTGTTTAGTTATTGTAGACATGTTTTCTAAATGGGTAGAAGCTTTTCCAACTAAAAACCCGGATGCAGCAACAGTGGCAAAAGCCCTGATAAAAGAAGTAATCCCTAGATTTGGCATTCCGGAAAGGATTTATAATGACAATGGCACAAATTTTGTGAATCAGATGATTCACCAGCTTGGGAGATTTTTTGGTATCTCCTTAAAGAACCATTGTGCTTACCACCCACAGTCAGCAGGACTGGTGGAAAGGTACAATGGTACCCTAAAAAACAAACTTAGGAAGCTAGTAGAGGAGACCCAAAAGAATTGGATATACTGTCTGCCTTTAGCACTGCTGAGTATGAGAACGGTTCCAAATGTAAAGGGTTTGACTCCCTTTGAAATGGTTTTTGGGAGAGCATATTATGTGCCTCAGTGGAAAGCTCTCATGCCTGCAGAGCAAGAGGCTGACAGTTCATTAGCTAGTTATATGAGGAAACTGTTAACAAATAAATCTGTTTTGCAGTTTAACTCTTTTTCAGATAAGGAACAGACCAGACCAGTGGAAGCAGTCTTGGCCCCAGGGTTGTGGATCTGGCTGAAAGTGACGAAAAGGAAGAATTGGGCGAGTCCAAAGAGGGAGGGACCATACCAGGTTCTGTTGGCAATGCCTACTGCAGTTAGAGTGGCCGAGAGGACGTCCTGGGTTCATTTGACGCATTGTAAACCGGTAAAGAACTTTCAACTTGATAAAAACTTTGTGACTGATACACAACCAGACCGAGATGGCCAAAAACAAAGCGAATAGAAATTTAGATCAACCCCAGAGATGTTGCATAATCATTTTGTTGAGTGTACATTTATTGACTGTAATTGTGACAATTTTCCTCTTGCTGTGGTTTATCCTACACACAACCACACAAGTGAAAGTGGGAAGGCGTGATGAAACGCCTATAGACTGGCATCCAAATTTTAACACATACCTAGCCATGAAACGTGTATATGCAGAGGCTATGAACATTTCAAATTGCTGGGTTTGTACAGCTATACCGACAGCATATGGAGGACTGATAATGTCCGCTGTCCCTTTGGGGATAAATGAGACTTGGGAGAATTTACTTTTCGATACAGGAACTGTGAGATCACAGGACAAAATAGCTTTATTTTTACCTGTCACACAAAAAGGAATTGTATGTTTTTTCAAAAATGACACCCTCCAGGTGGGCTGGAGCAATTGTAATATAACCATATCTTACCAATGTTATATTAAGAATAGTAATGGCAATACTTTTTGCAATACTAATTATGACTCGTATTTGAACTCATTGAAAACAAATATGAATGACATTCAAAAAAATCCAGTTCTGTTTAAACAATTGTCAGTTATAGATCAAAAAATGTTTCATGCAGGGCTGATGCGTATTAGTACTAAAGTAGAAAACTGTTATTTTATTTGTGGGACAAAGGCATATAAATGGTTACCTGAGAATTAGTCCGGCAGTTGTTTTTTGGGTTACTTGGTTCCGGCAATAAGACATACTGCAGAATTACCTTTGGGTAAGATACGAAACGTAAGAGAAAGAGCCCGAAAACCCGAAGGTCCAGTTAAAAAACCTGTGAATCCAGTTGGAAAGATCGAAGCTGGCTTTAAAGACCACAGTTCAACAAAAGACAAAAGCGAATTGACTCATATGGACTTGAGTGACAGTGTTATATCCTGGGCAGGAATATTCCCAGCCTATGGAGCAGTCAAATCGATCTGGGAGCTGAGGAAGTTGTCAAAACTTCTCGAAGTAATGAGTAATGCAACTTTTTCCGCCCTAGAACTGGTGACTGATGAACTGAATGCAATGAGAACTGTTGTGCTACAAAATCGGATGGCTCTTGACTTCACCCTAGCGGCGAGAGGTGGTACGTGCGCGCTTATCAAAGAAGAATGCTGTGCTTATATTCCTGACAATCGTCATGAGATTAATAACCACCTAGAGGTAATTCAGCAAGTATCAGCCATGACTGAACCAGGCCCAAACCCACTGATGGACTTTTTCCAGAATCTATTTGGGGGGTGGGGTTCCATCCTAATGAATATTCTGATTGCCATTTGTGTGGGTATACTCCTAATAGGAGCATGTGTTTGCTGTGGAATTCCCTGCATGAAAAGATTAATCAAAGATTTTATTGATGTATCTGTTACTGAAACTTTTAACAAGATATCGAGATTGAAAGATTGATCTCAGATGACGCTTTTTCTGAAGTATAGATTGAATGACTCACCTAGCTGAAAATCCTGAGTGGAAAAGGCTAGGAGATGAAATGACACTATGCATACTTCAAAATAGAATAAAAAGTATTAATAGGGGGGAAAATGTTAGAAAAATGTATATTTAAATATATGAGAAATGCTAGTTTAAAAGCAAAGTAGTATATAATGCATTTTATTCTATTAATCATATAACAGTACAGATTAATTCATGTGTAAATGTAAGTAGTTTTGAAACTGCAGTGTGGCTTGAAGCAAAGCTGATCTCTGACCCAGGCAGAATGCTAGCTTAGCAAGTTTTAATGTTTATGCTTTTCACAAGTGATTATCTGCTGGGTCAGGAAATTAAATGTGTGAAATAATGAAATCTTCTGCTCTTTCCTGTTGGAATGATTTGGCTTTGTATATGTGTTATTAAGATAGCACGCAGCTGTGTGAGAAAGTGTAACAGAGAACAAAGACGTGCATTAAAAGACTGAAGCTGCTATTGTATTCGAACTGATATGAAACCTTGAACAAGTAACTTTACAGAAAGACATTATGACTGACCAGCTGGATAGCAAGGCCGTATTGTATCTAGAGGAAAAGTTTTTTAAAATATACAGCATCAGCAGATTTAATGAATAAAGGACTGTAAGCTAAAGTGATGTAGATGCCCTGTGACATATCATGTCAGTAAGGTGGGCATAGCTTAAATGTTAAACCTATATAAAATTGTGTGCTTCCTGTTTCTTGTCAGACAAAATTCTGTACTTGTACGTTTTTTGCCTCCTGGTGTACACTAGTAAACTTTTGAATCTGAATCTCCTGTGTATTGAATTCTTAATTTTATTTAACATATATATATATATATATATATATATATATATATATATATATATATATATGTATGTATAGGTTAAAATATTTATTGCCTTAATAGCATATTATCATTTATTATGTTCTTGTGTAATTTTCATCTGACAGAGGGATTTCCATCCTCTGACAAAACAGCTACTGGATGCATTTGACAACTGGGATACTACTTTCTCTTATATCCATAATAATACTATGGAGTGATACAATCAACTTCTTCAGTAACATCAAGAAATAAATGATAATGAATATAAACCTTTCCCAGCATTAGGTATCCATATAACTCATGGCCATGGGGGGCCCAGACTAAATGGTCCCCTTCAAAGATGCAGAAGCTCAACAAAAAAATTTAAAAAAAAGAATTTTAATTTTTTGAATGCAACTTGGATATTATCTGCACTATTCAAAACCTGTTCCTAAGTTTCCACTTGTCATGGACCTTACTGTTTTTATCTAAATGGATGTGTTGCTTTTAAGCAGCAGCCTCCTTTCCTGAGTTTTTCCTGCTTCAACAACTGCAATATTAGCTGTCTCCAGTCAGGTGCATTTAATTGGACATTTACATTCAGCATTTCCTAGACGTAGTGAGCAGCTTATTTGACTTTTTTTTCTAAACTGGCATTTTTTTTTTGTGAAAGTAAATCTGCTTACTTTCAAGATCAGTCATGTGCAGCACCAGTTTTGCAGGATAGGGCTGATGAATTTGTTGCCTTTTTAAATATTTACAAAGAGCAAAATAATATTGCACTTTTGGCAAGGCAGGTGTTTCTTTTTGCAGTTGTATATGAACATTGACACTGGGACATGGTGATTATATCTAGGGCTTTAGTAGGATGCAGCCAATTATTATGTTTATTATTTTTTTTGTAGTTCAAACAGTGTACTTTGATTTTTTTTTTCACACATATACTGACGAGCTTAACCAGGGTATTATCGTATACCTGGCATGCAGATTCAGTTATGCACTGAGTGACTGTAGCCATATGCTATAGTGAGAGGTGAGGTCTGCCCTCATGGTATGGGTGAGTGTTCGAGATACGCATGCATTATATATTGTTACACACACACACACACACACACACACACACACACACACACACACACACACACACACACAGAAACATATAATCCTATGCACCACTGTATTCTAGGGGGATATGATGTTAGAGCACAAACAATGTTGAAGGTCAGTATTACTCACCATATAAATAACATTAGGACACTCAGCTGTAATAGTGGTTAGGTCAGTGAGTGATATAGGAATAAATAATTATTTTCTCATTTTTAGATCCTCTCCCCGTCAGCTCCGTATGTGTTGATGTGCAAGAACTGCCATGTTTTTTTTAGTCTGTATTTTAGACTGTTTCTGCTATTAGACAAGGACACCTGTCCTCATCAATACATGATACCGAGTGAAATCCCATATCTACTGCCTGTCCCTACTGTAAATACCCACTTGTCCTTGCTTTCAACTGTCACTAACACTATCTACCTTTTCCTTTTATTTTCTCAGCCACTAAGAAAAACTCTACTAGAACTTTTTTCCCACCAGCTAAACTGCTTTGTACCCACTCCCATAGAATCTGCTACAGGTCACTTCGATTTTAATTGCCTCTACTCACAGTTCCAACTGACTGTTTCTGTTGCTGCCCCACACTTTCAGGCAATACAAGTTATTTAGAGGTCTGTACCTCCTTCAGTGTGTTTTCTAATTTTGCTTTCATTGCCTATCCCTCCCTCCCATAATACCTTGCAAACCCTACCTTTTGCCTATTCCACCTTCCTACATGTAACATCTGGTGTTATGTTTCATATCTTCCTTCCATAATGCCTTGCAGCATTCAAAATCTCCCCTTTAGCATTCCCAAGCTATTTTCTCATCTCTAGGTCCTCTCCCTGTCAGCTCCATATGTGGTGATGTGCAAGAGGGGCTATGTTTTTTTAGTCTGTATTTTAGACCATTTTTGCTGTTAGACAAGGTATTTTTCCATTTCTTACTGAAGTTTTTCTGCCATGCTTCCTGTGAAACTAATGATATTTTAATATAGGGAAATTTATGTTCTGATGGATATAGATGGGCCACTGTACACTAGTCTCTGGGCTCAAGGTAACTAGTAATTTATATGTGGAGCCCTTGTTATTAATTATATTTGTCCTTCCTAAAATCTTTTTGCAGTGTAAATCTGTACACTTTCTGCAACTCCCCTACAATTATACATGGTACTATTGTTATCCATGTCTCCCTGTATAGCTTTTTGAGCCATGATGTGGACATGATTATTTGATCTACGGGCTGTAAACCACTCAATTTCTAAATGCTGTAACTTCTTTTTCATGTAATCCGCCCATTAATTGTGGCAACTCAAGAGTTTGTATCATTTGTAACTAACTACAAACACAGACAGTGTCCTTGAAACAAGCAATACTTTCTCAAGCTCTACCCTACTTTGCTGATGCACATTCATGTAACCTGTTTTGCCGTAGATCTGAATGTTACTCAGGGTTCATTGCTAGCTGTTTAACCTCGTCTAGAACACTGAGTGTACTGCGTACAGTGAAACTGTACACTGTGAATTATATATCTATGTACATAGTGGCTGTTGTAATTGCTTTCTAGCTGTACAGATTGTATGTATGTTATATAGAATTTACAACATTAAGCTGTTACCATTCCATATTTTCTGCTGGGTCCACAACTGTTTATGTTACTGTTTTCAATATTAATTTTGTTTTACTGAACTTAATTACAGTTTTACTGGTGCTGCCATTGCATTATTTTCTGCTGGGTCCACAACTGTTTGTTTACTATTTTAAACATTGATTTTTGTGTTTAATGCTTCTTGCTGTCTCTCCTACTGCTTTCTGCTGTCCTTTTCACATTTTCATCTCCTACGCTATATACTTATCTACTTGCTTTTTTCTCCTGCTACCCTAATTACCACATACCCTCAGAACTCTTTTTCCAGTCTTTGTGTACTGATTACTTTTATTAAATCTCCTCTCCACACTAAGGCACTCCATACCACATCCTGACACCTGACAGACTCTCTCTTCCTATTCCCCTCCAGTTTCTACATAACTCACTTTTCTGGCAGCTTCCTCATTCTAACTATTTTTTTACTCCCCCTTTTGTTTTTCAGGATACCTGTCCTCATCGATACAAGATACCGAGTGAAACTCCCTTCAAAAGTACTGCTGAAGCTCCTTTTCTACCCTTACAACTGGGTCTGCCATTCCTCTCTAACTTTGCCACTAAAGTATGTGTAACCCATTTATATTGCTGCTTACACCTGCACGTTTACAGCTGTGTGTCCATCACTGCACCTAGCTGATATTTCTACTCTCTTTCCCTTATCCCTGCTGGCCCCTTTCTAGTTTTTCTCTACCATATCTACTGCCTATCCCTACTGTAAATACCCACTTGTCCTTGCTCCCAACTGTTGCTGACAGTATCTGCCTTTTCTGTTATTTTCTCAGCCAGTAAGAACAACACTCCTAGAACTTTTTCCCACCAGCTTAACTGCTTTGTACTCACTCCCGTAGAATCTGCTACAGGTCGCTGCTTCTTTAATTTTAATTACCTCTACTCACAGTTCCGACTGATTGTTTCTGTTGCCAACCCACACTTTCAGGTGTAGCCCTGCTCCTTTTGCTCTTTTCCCTTACCCTACCTCCTTTCCCACATACCCCTGAATACTCTAAATTTATACTCTAACCTCCCTGTAAGGGCCCTCCCTCACTCCAATTATCCAATTACATTACTTCCCTACCCTAATCACTAAACCCTCCCATACTTTGCACTCCATTGCCTACATCCCACTCCTCCCACTTCCTTTTAGCTCTGTAGCACATATTAATTTCCCGCTCTCCACCTCTGCTTAACCCTGAATTTTACATAACTTACCCTATCTTTCTTCTCCTCTGTCTACTGCCCATCCTTACACCTTCTTAACTCTCTTAAAACACCTCTTTACATTCAATAACTCCACTCTGCTCATTTCACTTATACACTCACAAGCATAACAGCATGCTAGTGTATTTCCTCTTAATTTCCATTCTCTTCTTCCGATCTGGGCGATCATCTTATCACTCTAACCTACTATACCCTCCACTATCACCCATTCTTACCCAAGTAACATCTTCCTATAATAAAACCCTCACTTTCCTATTGCACCCTCTCTCTGCAATGCCTCCTATATTCATTATCACAAAATAAAACATCTCAATCTTTCTCTCTCTTCCCCTAAACGTAAGTTCAAACCTGCTACCTACTACTTCTACTTCTCTAAACCTAATTTACTGGCAATAACACTCCTACCAGATGGGACCATCTACTCAAATCCTTGTCCATCCTCAGCTCTATCACCTCCACCTTACCTACTGGGCACAAACTCCCCACCTCCCCAACTAAACACCTGTCTATGTACTCCATAAACCTACAAAGTCTCCCAAACAAAATCACAGAATTACATGCTTGGATAGTGCATCACTCTCCCCACATCTTAACTCTCTCAGAAACCTGGCTCAAACCTCATATTACAAACTCAGAAATTCTACACCCAGCTGTAACATATTCCGGCAAGACAGACTTTCCAAAAATGGGTAAGGTGTTGCTATCATGTACTCAGAACAGCTTAACATCTCCCCACTCCCCTTACTGAACTCTTCCCTGCATAATTTATTTTTCTCAACTGTCACCTTAACCCACACAATAAATTCACAATAGCAGCTGTCTATATACCCCCTGGTAACAATATCACAGTTCTTGAATATATTTTATCCTGGGTCTCCCAACATGTACCCTATGAGACAATCTTACTAGGTAATGCCAATATTGATTGGAATAAACTCTCTTCCCACTTTCCTAGCCTTAGAATAAACCTTTTTGGTTTCAGTCAACTTATTTCTACTCCCACTCACATCAATAAAATCTCTAGCTCCATTCTTGATTGGATCTTAACTTCCAACCCTAATCAGTACCATAATCCCAGCACTTTACCAGACTCCTTAAGTGATCATCTCCCCACCTCAAAACTAAGTGTACCCTCTCAAACCTCAAAAAACACTTTTATAGAGACTGTTGCAACCTGACCAATTTCAACACAGAAACGTTTACCAACCAACTCTCCCTTGTTAACTGGTTTTACCTGTTTAACCTTCCTCTAAATGATGCTGATTTTGAGTTTTAACAATATTTTTCTAAACATACTAAACACCCTAGCACCCATCAGGAAAATTAGGATCAAATCTAACCCCACACCCTGGCTCTCTAAAGATATTCTTTTCACCATGAAACTTAGAGAGACACTACCAGGAAACAATGGACAAAGTCAAAATCTTCTTCTCTCCTCCTTAATTCAAATAACTAAGAAACCTTACTAAAAAACTTACTATCCGAGACAAGAAAACATTCTATCAAGAAGGTCAATCTACTCACAACTCAAACCCCCCCAAAATTTGGTACACCATGAACAATATTTTCCATCCAGGGAAACCTTCTACCCCCAACCCCTTCTGCAATAAGTCACCTCTTGAAACTGCCACCTTACTAAACAACTACTTCATGGACTCAATCCGCAAATTAACTCCCTCTGACAACAACCATTCACAACTTCCACCCCCTCCACCACCTGCTCCCCTCATCCTTCTCCCTGAAATCTGTTTCCACTGCTTATATCAAATCCCTTTTTCAGAAACTTAAACCTTGCTCTCCTTCCTTTGACAACCTACCCCCCCCAATTTCTCAAATTTGCAGCCAATACTATAGCATATCCCATTTCTATCCTTATCAACCATTCTATTAAAGAATCCTCAGTCCCCGAAATTTAGAAATCCTTTTATACAATTCCACTTCTCAAAGGAGGTATCTCCACCGACCCTTCCAATTTCCGACCTATAGTCCTGCTCTCCCCTCTCAAATATTCTAGAGAAATGCATTCACAGACAACTTCTTAAGTATTTACTCCAGGAAAATCTCCTCACTCCTTCTCAACATGGACTTAAGCCCCACCACAGCATATCCACAACCCTTCTGTCCTTCACCCAGACTATAGCAGAGGCAAGAGATAACAATAAACAGGTGTCATGCCTATTCCTTGACCTCTCCAAGGCATTCAACACCATCTCCCACTCTAAGCTTCTTACTACACTAACCGGACTCAACCTATCTGCATTGACTACTCTCTGGCTCTCTAGTTATCTTAACAACAGACAACAATCTTGTTAGATGACAGACCACCTGCTCACCTTTCCTACCTATCCAAACAGGTGTACCCCAACGATCCATTCTAGGCCCCCCCGTTAATAGTTTTACTAACAATCTCTGCTCTGCCTGCTGCACCTCTTCTTTGATCCAGTATGCCAATTATTCTGCTCTTATTACCCTCTCTGACAACCCTGCTGACCTTTACTACCTCACCCAGACTTCTTTTAACACCACTGAACACTGGTTAATCAATAACTAACTCATCCTTAACCCAAAGAAAATGAATGAAGCTTCTTCTTTTTCTTCCAAGATCTATGGCCAGCCTTAAAACTTTCTTCAGTCTCTCTTTCCTAAACAACACCATCATTCATGCTGACTCACGTACCAAACTTCTAAAAAAAAAATGGAAAACAAAAATAACGAGGCCAAGGACAGTACCACAAGTAAATTTATTAAGCACATTCATCCAATATATATACAAGACTTCATCAGAATACACCTAGAATCAAACAGCCACATTAAATATTATTTCTAACAACTTAATTGGTCCAATAATTACACATCCTAAACAATTTAAGACAGCCACCAAAGATCACTTTAAAAGTTACTGGTCCTGCCACTGCACTCTCCCTCCTTAAACACCCCTACTTCCCATACCTTAATCTACTTTCTGCCCTTAACTCACTCTTCTCACTAGCTCTCTCTAATCTTCCTTGACTACTCTTTCTACTGTCTTCTAAAACCTATTAAGCTAATTGCCTCAGAGAAACATTCTATGGTAATCTTCATGCAAATACATTATGATAAAACTGGGTTTTTGTAACCACTTATCCCAAAAACCATATTCATCTTAATGACATATTATTTATTTTTATACATCTTGAAAGAGCTTTGCTAGACTCCTGATTATTGAAATTGTATAACATTGTATTGCTACTTAATGCCTTGTAATAATCCTGTAACATTGCTGTTTAATGCTAATTTATAATGAAAATTGTATATGTTGGAGCTTTTCTCCCCGGGCCTCTGCTGAAAAATGGCTCTTCAGCTCAGTTGGACAAACCCAGTCAACAAATGTATAATAAATAAATAACCCTAGCTTCCAATTAAAAATTGGAATTTTTCTTAAGACAAGAAGTAAATAAGTAAATAAGTACTTAATAAAAAACACAATATATAATAAAAAATAATAATATAAAAAACATCCCAGAACCTAGCCTAGATTTCAGATGCAGCTTTTAATTTCAACACACTACTAATAGAACACTGGTCATTCAACCCTGGAAAAACCATGGCATTAGTTCTCAGTTTCCACTGTAGTTCCCTAAATTCTAAGAACTCATTTATAGAGCCGCCCCTCTGCCTGTGCTCTACATGGTCAATAATAATGAATTTAAAAATATGTTGTTCATTAATTTCAAGATGTCTGTACAGAGCATTATTCAGGTCTTTTTCCTTAATACTATACATATGTTGGTATACCCTAGTTCTAAAATATTGTTTTGTCTTTCGCTCGTAAAATGCCAAACAATTTTGACACAATGCCAAATAGACCACTGCTTTTGAGCCACAATTATATTTCCTTTTCAAATGAATATACCCATAATTGGTTAATTTGCAGCAGTACAAAAGAACTGCCTGCTCACATCCTTCTTCTCCCCCTCCCCTGTTTATTACCTTAAGCCAATCCCAAAGTTAATAAATATTACCTGTGGCAGGCACCATTTTTAAAACTACAATCCATTCTGCTACATGCCCCATGAGGAGCTCAGTGTCTCGCCAGTAAGTGTTTTACAACTGTATATGCCTATTTTTGTTGAATTGTGTTAGACTTCTAATATGATTTATGCTTTATTACTGGAAGTTACTATGGCATGCTAGCATTTTGTTTGTCTGCACCAAGTTGTTTTTAGTATAATAGTATGGTCTATTTGCATAGCTAAACCTTGTTCACTAATGTTATTCATGTATATGTGTTGTGTTTAGACAGCTCATACTGGTGTCTAATTATTTCTATATAATTGTGCTGTTACTGGTGGATAGAATCAGATTAGAGACCCAGGACAGAATGCTGCTCGCTATATTTTTATCTGTGACTGTATAACTGTCTGATAAGGTTTCTTCTAACAGTGTTTTTTCCAGTTGACTCAGTATCTGCATATACTAGCAGTTGGTTCAAGACATATTTTCCTGTATGTAGTAGCTATTTGCTCCGTTTGTTTTTTGTAATCTTTATAATATATCTTTATCATCTCAAAAGTGCTTACTCCTCTCTGTACTCTTCTTTTCTAGACCTAACACCACTCTAAGTGTTCAGCTGCGGTACCACCTTTATCATTCTTATAAGAAAAGCGCAGTCCGGGTTTGAACTGTCTGCAAACAGCTAAAGTTAACTTTGAACCTAACACCACTCTTAAGTATTCAACTGCGGTACCACCTTTATCATTCGTATAAGAAAAGCGCAGTCTGGGTCTGAACTGTCTGCAAACAGCTACAGTTAACTTTGTGTATGTGTCTATCTGTTTGAGCTAATATTCATTATCCCCTGGAGAGCACTCTGCTTTGGCTTGTAAGCAGCCCCCCCCCCTACACACACACACACACACACACACACACACACACACACACACACACACACACACACACACACACACACACACACACTCATCTTCCATTTTCTCTCTTATTCCCTTCTGTTAGCAAATAGTATCCATAACTGATAAATACTGTGTGTTTGTTAATTTAAACTGAGACCACAGTAGCCTACTGATACAAGGTTATCCTGTTTTTCCACCTGAGAAATGGTTAAGAAATGACTTACAGTTTCAGAGCAGTTCTTGGTCAATTCTGACAAACTTGTCTTTGCTTTGGCTCATTAGCAGCAGTACAAAAGAACTGCCTGCTCACACCCTTGTTCTTCCCCTCCCTCTTCCCTGTTTATTACCTTAAGCCAATCCCAAAGTTAATAAATATTACCTGTGGCAGACACCATTTTTAAAACTACAACCACCCTTTGAGCACCTCATGCTCGGCTCTGCCACAGAACTTATTAAAACTGCCTGAACTGGGGCACAGCTAATTGATAGTTTGTGGAAATACAGGGTACCTACCTGAGTCTCCACATTCACTATCATATGTTCATTTATCAGTTTACTCTGTTACCTGATTGTTTCCAGCCCCCTCATAAGAGCAACCAACAGGGTCCTATCTTTATTACACTCACAAACCCCTCCCATCATTCCAATAGCCAGCCACAGCACTAAACCCAACACTACCTCCTCCATCTTCCCACTACTATCACTCCTCCTCAGCTAACATGCACAAGCATACCTTTCCTATGCTCACTGCATGCACTCTCCTTGCATATCTTACATCCTACCAAAGCTCCATCATTCCTCCACTTAACCACTACCACTGTACTACTACTCACACCACCACTCATGTCTCACCCACACTCAGCTCCCCTCCCACCAGCTCAAGAACCATCCCCATGCACCCCCCACATATTCTACCAACTATATTACTCAAACATAAAGCATCCCTACAACTTAACATAGTAACCCTCCGACCATACCTATTACCCACAGAGCACAATCATAAAGTTTCCCTAATAAACAAACGCATTCAAAAACTGAGAAAACTAATAACCTCATGCATATCAAAACTAGCCCTAAGTGGAGACATCCACCCCAACCCTGACCCTACCATCTCCAACCCCAGTCATCATAATCAGACTAAAAACCACAACTTCTCCCATATCACGGCCAATAGAAAGCCAAGTGACTTCCTTCTACTAAGCCTAAATATTAGAAGTATATCCAACAAAGTCCATGAACTCCATGCCACCATAGACTTGTACTCCCCAGATATAGTCATCCTGACAGAAACATGGCTAAAACCTCACATTACCAGTGAGCAAATACTCCCTACCGGTTACGGCATACTAAGAGTAGACCGGCTAAACAAGAAAGGAGGTGGTGTAGCTATAATATTTAAACAGCATCTAAACATCTAGATCTTAAAATCATCAGCTCCACAAATAGGCAATGAAGAAATAATATATACCAACCTCAAAATAAACCAAAACAAAACCATCAACATAATTGGATGCTACTTCCCACCTGGCCAAAACATCCCTCCACTAGAAAACCTCCTCAGCTGGTCTACCCACCATCTCCCCCAAGAAACTATAATTTTAGGTGATTTCAATATTGACTGGCAATCCTGTTCTGGCAACCATCCAACCCATCATGTAAACCTTCATGGCTTCACCCAACTAGTCCAGTCGCCAACCAGGATAAATAAAAACTCCAGCAAGCACACTACCCTGGATTGGATACTAGTCAGTAAGAGCCCACAGTCATATATAACAGGTTGCTTATCAGATAGCCTCAGTGGTCACTCCCCAACATTCCTACTCAAAAAATACCTATACCAAGCTAAACCTGTCATCTACCATCGAATACGTAAAAAACTAAACTTTAACCCACTCACATTCATCTCATCCCTCAAAGAATGTAACTGGCATCCTCTAAAGCACCTCAGTCTTGATGACACATTTGAATGTTTTAATACTACCTTCCTGAGCATCCTTAATTACCATGCCCCCATAAGACTTTCCAGAACCAAAGCACAACTCTCCCCATGGCTACAGAAAACCACTAAGTCAGAATTGAAAAACAGGGATAAAGCCTGGGAGCACTGGTGCAAAACCAAAACCCCCTCAACTAGACAGAAATTCCTAGAACTACGCAATAGAGTCAAAAAGCTAATAAAACAGGACAAATTCCAATACTACTAGTCTGCCCTAGACTCCTCCCAACACAGCCCCAAACAATTCTGGTCCTCCATAAACTCCATCCCCCACCCAGAAAAAGTCAGTACCCCTCTTCCTAACATCTCTCACTCCTCCGAAAATATTGCTACCTCATTCAACACACACTTCACACAAACCATACTATCACTAGCTAAACAACACAACCCCCCCTCCCCTCCAACCCACACCTTCAACTAGTAATCTCCCCACTGCCTTCTCTTTTTCTCCTGTACCTACCTCCAACATAAAAAAACTCTTAACTAAACTTAAGCCCACCAAATTAGCAGCAGACAACCTCCCAAGTGAATACCTACAAATCGCAGCTGATGCTCTGGCCTACCCAGTATCCATCTTGATTAACCAATCTCTGTCAGAAAGTTACGTTCCCAATCTATGGAAAGTATCACATATAATTCCCCTCCACAAAGGCAGCCCCTCCACAGAACTAACCAATTACCGCCCAATAGCTATTCTCTCTCCACTATCCAAAATACTAGAGAGATGCATTCACTCTCAGGTCTCAGACTACCTCCTTACTAACAACCTCCTTTCCAATACTCAGCATGGTTTCTGACCAAACCATAGCACCACCACTGCCTTACTCTCCTTTACTAACACTATCCTTCAGCATAAAAACAATGGCTATCTCTCCTCTGCTACTTTCCTAGACCTATCTAAAGCTTTTGACATGGTCCCACACAAACAACTCATCTCTGTCCTCAATAACCTATCCTTCTCTCAATCAGTCACCAACTGGTTTCAGAGTTACCTGTCTGACCGCCAACAATCCGTTGTATGGCAGAATTACATATCTCCACAACTGTCTGTCTCTATAGGGGTTCCCCAAGGATCCATCCTTGGACCCCTACTCTTCTCTATTTTCACCAATAATCTAGCCTCTGCCACCAAACACGGCACACTCATACAATACGCAGATGACTCAACCATCATCTGCTCAGCCCAGTCTCTACCCAAACTGCAAAAAGTCACACAGGAAGCCTTTTCCTCTGTTGAAACTTGGTTATCCAATGCCCAATTAATACTCAACCCAAACAAAACTAAACTACTCATTTTCCAACCCACCAAACATACCCAAAACAACTCTCACTTTAACATCACAGCAAAAGACAACACCACTATACACCCAACAGAACACACCAAATTGCTAGGAGTGGAAATAGACAATAAACTAAAATTTGGCATTCACATATCCATGACCATAAAAAAAGTCCACAAAAAACTAGGAGCATTATACAGAAATAAGCAACTTCTCACCAAAGCAGCAAAGATTTCAGTAGCAAATTCCCACGTTATCTCCACCCTACTTTATGCCTCTCCAATATATACCAACCTAAGGCAATGCAATCTAAACAAGCTAGAGACCTGCTACAACAAAATCACCAAATTCGCCACAGTGGCATCCTACCATAGTCACCACTGTCTCTCACTTGCTGAACTGGGCTGGCTTGAACTCCCTCACCTCCTTCAATGGTATCAACTCACACTCGCCCACAAACTAGTAAACCATCCACTAAATGTCCCATCCCTCCAGAATCTACTCCAACCCTATCACACCACCAGGCCTCTAAGTTCCTACAACAAAAATCACTTGCAGATCAGTAAAGCCAATAACTCTGCTGGTGAAGCACTATTCTCTTGCGCCATAGCCAAATTATGGAACTCCCTCCCACCCACAATTACCTCCATACCATCATGCACCCACTTCAAAACTTTACTAAAAGCACACCTAAAAACGTGCTGGCTATGCCCTTGCATCTCCCACTCTAATATCACCCACCCCATCCAACCACTACCTTTCTTTCCACCCCACTAACTACCTTGATTATAGCAAGCTCGGATGCTGATAAGCCTACTACTTATTATACAGCAGGAACTTCTTATTGTAACAATTGTTAATGTCTGTTATGTACTTTGCAGATAAAGTTTCTAGTTGTCTACTGATGTACTATGTTCTTCATCTGTATCTATGTTTGTAATTAATTGCTATGTTAATCAAATTGTTAATCGCTATGTAAATCCAATGTAACTACTGTCTGTATATCTTAACTGTGGAGCTTTTCTCCCCGGGTCTGTGCTGAAAATGGACCTACATCCAGTCGGACACTCCCGGTCAACAAATGTAAAATAAATAAATAAATAACATAAATAAATAAATAATTGCACAGAATCAGCCTCCAAAATATATTTGCAATGGGTGCATTGTCCACACGCGGACATTTTCCCACCCAGGTCAATAATATTATCTCTCTCCACCATATTTTTTATACACATATCTCTTTTGTAAACAATTTTTGGGGCAACTCCTACAATTTTTATGTAATTGGGGTCTGTCAAGAAAACACACCAGTTTTTCTCGACTATAGACTTAATGTCGTAAAAGTCACTATTATAAGTCAAAATGAGTGCCCTCATAAAATTTTGTACTTCAGCATTCCCCACCGGGAACATATCTGAAGAACTGGATTTCTGTCCAGAACCCAATAAGGGAACAAAATGCCCATTAGATCTCTTCATGTCTACCTCCTGAAAAATTCCATACAGAAAGGAATTGGGGTACCCTCTTTTTTGAAACATACATTTTTAGAATCCTACTTTGCTGCTGAAAATCTTTATCATCAGACACCATCCTTGCCAAACCAACACACACTGTCCCTTCACTAAGGATTTCTTCTGGTGGCGAGGATAGCAGCTTGTAAAATGCAATGAAGTGTTAGAATAAGTAGGTTTTCTATAAATGCTAGATTCAAATCTGGCCATTGATCTGTTTTTAGAGATGGTAACATCCAAATAATTGATTTAGTCATCTGATGTAACCATAGTAAACCTCAGAAATCTAGTAGTAGCATGAAAAAAACTCCTCCAGCCTAGTTCTAGTATCAGTTCAAAAGATAATTATGTCATACAAAAAACTTGCACAGAATGAGCAGGACCTCCTATATTCCAAATTAAAAACATAATTCAACTCCTAGAAGGCTGTGTTAGCAAAATGGGGAAGCACACCGCCCCCATGGCCACCCCTTTTTTCTGCCTGAATAACTGATGTTCAAACACAATAAAATTATTTTCCAGCATTACCTCCATTAAGTTCTAAGTATCAAAACCCTATCATGGTCCAGGCCAGTGGAGCTTGATGCAGAGAAAACATTCAACAGAGTACGCTGGGATTTTTATGTGTAGGACAATGGAAGCATTTGCATTTCCTGTTACAATAATAATGTTAATTATGGGGATATATGAGGAATCAGAGGCAAATATTATAATGGGAGATTCCTGTCTGATATGTTATGTCTGAACAGAGGGAACCAGGCAGGGGTGTCCTCTTTTTTATTTGTTATTTGTGTTACATTTATAGCCATCAGCAAAGAAATTAAGAGCCTCAAAAATCCAAGGATATAATTGGTAAGGCAATCAAGTTGGCTTTATATGTAGACAATATTATTTTGTACCTGATAAACTAGAAAAGGACATCTCGGTGTTGTGGAACATTCTGAGTCAGTTTCAAGTTTTTTGGGATATAAAATAAATGAAGACAAAACAAAAGTTATAGCTGTAAACTATGTACATCCACAAGAATTGGTACAGCAATACCCATATTTATGTCAACATGATAAAATGAAGTATTTAGGAGTATGGGTTAAAAAGCATTCTGTTAGCTAAGGATATGTGGGAAGAGACTAAACAAGCGATAATACAGAAACTAAGCAAATGGAAGTTCTTGTTTATTGATATGGATAGCAGGATACAAGCAGTGAAAATGTTTTAAGCCCCTTTAGTTTTATATACAGGTTAGGCATATTTTTATCAAACATATGCTAAGTCCAAAATGCCATTTCTTAGAATATTCCATCGTCTCCGAGGTATGGCAGTCTTGGAGTTGGTATATATAAGTTCAAGGGTGTGGGAGGCTTGTCGCCCTTATGGGCGGTAAGTTTTAAGGAGAAGAGCAATTTTCAAGATGCACTCTTTTCCGTGTTTTTGGCCTTTTTTTTAACTTTTCGGCACTTGGGATTTCGAGTGCTCTCATTTTAGTAGAGCCTCTGAATTACCTAGACATAGTAAGGCCTTGTTAAGTTTGGCTGACAAAAAAAGCAATTGCTAGAAAATGGAAATCAAAGTCTGTATCTGAAGTATTGAATATTGTAACAGAGATAAAAGAACTGAAAGTGGGATCTTTAGAAAAGTGTAGGAACAAATTACATAGAAATAAATGGAAATTGTGGGAGCAATACACACAGAATAATGTTTGGAGGAGGGGTAAGGTTTAAGGGGTGGTAAGAATTGAGCAATTTATATAATATTGGATTGATGATAATTGTATAAAATAATGTATGTGATGTATAGCTTCATAACTGTGTACTATGCTAATGACCACCAGGACCTTGTTGGGCCCAATCACGCATTCCAAATCTCTGATAAATTCTGGTAGCCTTGATAAGTGTAAGCAGGGTCCTGGGAGATGAACCATTTACAAGCAGGGTCCTGGGAGATGAACCATTTACAGGCTGCCTATGTCCATGAGAGACATAGGTGCCACACCAGGGATGAATTTCTTGTTCCCCATCCAATTGTCCAAGTTACACTTGAATTGAGTTAGGGAGGAACTCTGCTTTACATGGATGGGGAGCCTGATCCAGAGAAGCAGAGAAGGGTAGCTTCTGGGATACATACCTGCCTCTCCAACAAGTCCTGTTTATATCACAGATAAGATTTAAATCTTTATAATGGGTAACTCTGGTGCTGTTTGTTTTGTGGACATGGAGGAAGTCCATTAGGGTGGGGTCTGAAAATGCTTTGTATGTCAGGCATAGATCTCCCCTCAACAGCCTGTAGGAGACAAAATACATAGATAGGGATTTGAGGATGTCTGCATAAGACATGTTACTTCACCCTGTATTCTTTAATGAAAACCCTTTTTGGATGTTCCTATTTTTGGATGTGCCTGGTTAGGTACATACCTAAGGGAGCACTGTATGCAATGATAGGTCTGATGCATGCTGAATACAGTGTAACAATGACCTCCTTGCATCTAGATATCATACCTTTGTTTATAAGTTGCACAATATAGAATGATTTCCTCACTACTGTAGACACGTGATGGTCAAAGGCTAGATTGCTGTTTACATGCGTCTCCAAGTCTCTGACTACTGTATCAGTTCTTAGGGGGTGTGTTGTCTTAGGGGTATATAATGCTTGTAACTGTGAACATGTAAACATGGTTTGTTTTCTTTTATATAAATGTCTGTTTGCCTAAAAAATTGACATCCCTCGTAGGTATTAGGTTAGAGAAACCGTCAAAATTAGCTTTCTACAACTGAATGGAAGTCTGTGAGAAGGACTACTTATCTTATATAAGCAGACATATGACTGAGTAAGAATGCTTTCAACAAAAGCAGCTCACAGGATTCTAACACATTTCATGGTTGTTTTTTTCTGTAGCGCAATGACTTTCTAGGCTTTTCATCGCGCTCAAATTGTGTAAGTTCATTGATTGTGATGAAGATGATACTTAAGGCTCTTCTTGGTATTGTTCCTGAATTGCTCAGTTGGCCTAATGAGCAAACCTGGTAAACATAATGCAGATTATTACACAATGCCATGCGTGTGCCTGAGCATCTGCAGGCATCTCCATGTACGTGTGGGAAGCCAGTTATGTAAATGTGGACAGAATTATCATCCCATAATTAACCATCCGAAGATGAAGTCTCTGTTTGCATGTGTTCTCAGCAGCAAACAGAGGGATGGAAGACTGCCATGCATCATGCAAAAAAGTTGCCCATCAGTGTCATCCATTGTGTGGAGGCTGAGACATAAGAGAAGTGTTTTGGGTGCCACTTCTCTGTTAGTTTTCCTAAGTTCTTTGAAGGTGAGACAATTATGGCTGGAGAAGGTGAGGGTAGTGCTCCTTTTTCAGCACAGAGATGGTGTGAGGAGGAGTCTGAGATTTTTCTCAACATCATTCATAAGTGTTACAGCCAGGGGCTCCTGTAGCATGACTCTACCAGGTTTGCCTGGAATAGTCTGGCCAAGGCTGTCAACCATGCTACTGACAATGCACACGTAGGGGAACAATGCAGTCATCACTACAGTGACTTGAGGTGACACAAGCCTGACCTCCTTGTCCAATGAGAGGCTGAAGTTAGGGTACAGTCATCACCTCAGTACTGTATGTATACCATCTTTTATCTTAACAAAAACCTGCCACTGTATGCCACCATCCAATTTCTGATTGTGCCCTGTTTCTGACTCTAGTCCCTGCAGAGTTTGAAAGGAACAGGAAGGTGCACTGGAGCAGACTAGAAGACTTTACAGAGCTCCTGGGTCAGTATACATGCAGTTGTGAAAAATGCTCTGTTAGCATTGTAACAGTTGTAGCCATGCAAAATGATTCTGTATTACTTTTAGACAGCAGTACCATATCTATCCATACCGGGAATAGCTCAAGGGTAGTACTATGACTTTACAGTGTTGCAAGTGCACTGCTGCATGCTTCTTCCTGTATAGGTGGACAAGTGGATGATCATATTATGCCTATGTGCACTGAGATTGTTAGGATTCTCTTCTCTCCCCAATTTTTTTTTTTTTTGTCAAGGTAAAGTATATAATAACCAATATCTATGCACTACCACAAGGTCTATATATGTAATATCTATAACTAGTACGAGTTTGTTTCGCATTTCACAATATCCAATAGAAGTATCTGTCCTTTGTCTCTCATATGTGCTGGACATATTCATTGTGGGACTACCATGTTTATAATCTCTATGTACAGATTTATTATTGTCACAACTCAAACAGCATCACTGGCCATGGGCACAGATGTGCTGTCTTGATTTATAGCTCCTGTAATTAGTATTCTGTTATGAGAAACCTGCATGTGAGGATATATTTTAACTTTATGCCCCCTCTCCATATCTTATAATCAAACAACAAGTAGATGATACACCTGTTTTAAGTCCTGTTAAAAGGGTAATATACCTTACCGTGCCATTATTAATAAAGTTAAGAAAGCAATATTCATTCTGTTTGTATTTCTCTTCCCCCACCCTGTTTGTTGCTATCCTTTATCTTTCATGCATTTATTTCATCTTTTTTTTGCTTCTCTCCATTTCTGTTACTATAGTATGCAGCAGCTCAGCAACCTGCACCGATCCCAGAGGCAAGGCCTGCCACCCCCCCAAGGTGGCAGCAGCAGTGCACCATCAGTGGAAGCACCCAGCACATCTGGGTCCCAGCCAGCCACAGTTGTCCCCACACCTCCTACCCTATCTGTACCACCTGGATCAGGTATCCCTGCACTGGATACTGGGACTGTTGTGTCCACCATTAACAGTGAAAATGGAGGTGATACCTTTGTCACTCCACACAGTGCACAGACACTGTGGGGGAGATAATTGACAGGATACCAGATGCCCACAATCAGCTGCATGGAGACTGTGCTCCAGCAACTGGTTGAGTTGCATCCTTGCCCAGCGCTGACTCCAATTTCTCAGCCAGGACCCAGTAGTGATGCTCCCCAGCATGATGACTAATCTCCCACTGGGTCTAAACTGCCAGAGGCTGCATCTTTGAACACTCAGTCCTATCTCCCAATCCAGTGTTCCCCATCCTTCCATGTCCATGCCAACCCTTGTATGTTGCACAGTTCTCCCCTCATCATTGCCTTCCATCTGTCTGATGTCTTCTTCAATAATGTGTTCCCCTTCCCTCATTCTGTTATCCTGTTAGCCTTATTTGTCTGTCTTTCCATGCAACCAAACCTCTCCCTCTTATCAACCTCTTAAAGCCTTAATTTCTTTCCCTCCACTTTTCCTACTCTAAAGAACAAATAAAAGGGCACCTGCCCCATCAGAAAATACTTCCACCCATACTTCTCAGCTTTACCGATAGCTGAGAAATGTAAATATTATTGTCTTCTATTGTTTGATGTGGTCATCTTAAAAAGTATAATTTTCTGAGGACTGAATTTATTAAATAATTATAGGTATTGTTGGAATTCTCCAGAATTATTAAACTAAGAAATTGAGAGATACGCTCCTATCGCACCTCTATCCTGATAATTTCTTACTTGCTCACCTTGTTTTCTACTATCTGCTTGTTTACCATTTTCATCTCTTTCTTGCGTGCTCCCACGTCTGACCTTTAATCTGTTCAGAAAATAGAAAACCACACTGCACACAGGCCCAAAAAGGGGTTATATAAAATACTCATCAAGATGTTATATGATGGGTCACAGACAGCAATGCCAGTACACATGTATAGCCACATATAACCAATGGGAAATGGTACTCCTCATCCTATGGCAAAAAAATGAAATTCAGTCCTTGTAATGCCTTGTGGATGTTGCCATTGGTTGTGCAAATTAGCTAAGAATCACTGTGCTTCAACATGCAAATCTGAAAAAAAGTAAAGGTAATGCTTTTAGTCTAAAGTAAAGGTAATGCTTTTAGTCTAACTGCTTTGATGGCCCAATGTACTAATGAAGCGATTTGTACTATGTTAATACAGTAGATGAAGAGTGCTTCTCCAGTGAGGGTTGTACATTGTTGTACAATCTTCAGTTTGCAGTCTACAATGTATTACATTCCCTTGATATGTATGTTTTATGACTTCTTTTATTCTGACTGCTTCTGTAGTTCTTCTTTCTAGTGTAATGGCATTGAGAATATCACTGAGAAAGATGAGTTCAAATTCCCTGACACCTGTATTTCTTTTCTTGCTATAAGTCTGCAAATGTACTACATTCCTGTGATATGTGTGTTTTATGACTCCTTTCACTCTGACCGATTCTATACTTCTCCTTGCTACTGCATAGTTGTTCAGAATATCACTAAGAAAGGCACGGGTTCCAATCCCTTGAGGCTTTTCTTTTCTTTCTATCAGTCTACAAATGTGTTACATTCCCCTGATATGTATATTTTATGACACTTTTTACTCCAGCTGCTTATGTGACTCCCCTTCCTAATGCACTGGTATAGAGAATATCACTTAAGAAGGCATGAGTTCAATCTGTTGAGGCCTAATTTTCTTTTCTTGCAGTCAGTCTGCAAATGTATAACATTTTCCTGATATATGTGTCTTATGACATCTTTAAGTCTGACTGCTTCTGTGGTTCCCCTTACTAGAGAAATAAGGATATGCTACCAATTGGACTAAATTGATGGATTTACTGCCCTAAGGGCAATATATGTTCCTTTTTAAATGAATTCACATTATAGTACCGGTCTAGTGCTCGTACTCTTATGTTGCCAACACTGGTGCAGGTTGGTACATAATGTTACCTTACTGTATCTCACCTCTCCTGTCAGTTTCACATTATTTTGCATTTGAGTATTGTCATAACACCGTCTCCACTGTGCGTTGCTGCTCTGCTTTGGTGAACAGCTCCCTTTGCACTCTTCTGTCCATCTCTGTGGTTTCTGTTGCTACAGTGAAACCTCTCTACTTCATCCTTAGCCATTCCTGACATTTTCCCTTTCATGGAACATTTCTCTGCATATATATTGCTGTACATTACATCAACACATTGCCAACATAGTTTTTCCCATCTGTGGGAGCAGACTCAAGATAACTACCACAGGTACTTGTGCACATTCGGTGTTTACCACAACTGCTTGTACTTTAATCTGGCTACAAGGTACTCTAACACAGGTCCATACTGCAGCCGCAATGAAAAGCTGCTTGCCATGCAGAATTACCTGGCCACATACATTGGTAATAAGCATTGAGGCTCAACATGCATGCAATGTAAATAGCTCTGCTTTGGCAGAGATCTCAGATGAGATGTTTCTGAAATTCCTTGTGATTGTCTTTACATCTTTATTTGGAATGGCGATACTCGGAATTAGTGTTTACCCTCAGAATCCCTGGAGAGAGCATTTGAAACATTCTTCTTGTATTAGTCTCTAGTTTGCATTTTTTGTTATGATTTAAATACATTGCAATAAGTCCTTTCTCCTTCATCTGTAAAACACTGCTTAAATTATATATTAAACATAGAAATCAGTACTTCCTCTTTCTGTCTGTTTCTGTCACTGGTATCAGGTTTCTTTTTTTCATTCTACTACACTGTAAAGCAGTTAGGAATTCCCAAAAGCTTAGAAAGTTATGGTCCCAACGGGGGAGAAGGAAGGCATCTGTAAATGACAATACACAGTAGAACAGCCGTGAACTTCTAAAATTTCATAAGGCTTATTACTACATTGGGTAGGAAAGAAGGAAATGCTATAGACGCCCAGCTATATGGACTTTTCCTGTGCCAAAACCTTAAAACAAGATGGATAAGATGCATAAAAAGCCAGGGAGACAAATTCCTAAAGAAAGTTCCATGAGATTTCGTTCAAACCAAATGTTATGCACTTAAAAAGCTGAACAGCAAAGAAATGCCACAGAAGAAATAGCTAAGCCGTTTTTTTTTTTTTTTTTTTTTGGCAGTAGGGGGTCATTTTATATTATAGAAGATATACTCTGGAAAAAGGAAATGTGCTTATGGTATGGTAGTCCTTTAACTCATTTATGCAGTATTGTTTTTGTATTCCTGTGTTCAACACTCACATAACTATTAACTCTATCTTCCCCTTCATATGGTGCCTGTAGCACATCAGTGTGCTGCTTTGTTTAAACGATTATAGCTAATTTTACTTAATCTATACATAGAAATGCAGGCTTGCTGGATGCTCTGCTCTTGTTTCATGATTTTTGATCAAATATTTTGTTTTCATTTACTTACCTGTCAAATCTGTACTTCTTTTGCATTGTCTGTCAAATGTAAAATGTTACTTAGTTGGTCTGAGTGCATCAGGTGATTGTCCCACATCCATCAAGTGACTGCAGGTTTGCAGGTTTTCATTTTATTTTCCTTATCTACTTGCCTACTGATGCCCAGCACAGTCTTTTGTGCAGCATCTCAAACTGTGCTCCCCCCACTACAACCTGACATTACTTACAGCCACTTAGCTTAAGGAATGTGTACATGCGTGTGTGCGTGCTTATGCATGCACGCTGCTTTTTGCCAATGTTTCAAATGACTTCCACTTCCTTAGTTCCTGTGTGTCAATCTTTACAAACAAGTTAACAGCAAAGGGTTGCAATAAACATTTTTATTTTCATAACAATTATTATTTTATCATCTCCATTCACCTGCAGAATTGTTACAGCAGATCAGAATCTTCTAGATGAGCAGGAGAACTAGTTACATGGGAAAAGGGCAATAACCTACAAAAAAAAGGTCATGTTCAACCACCAACTCATTTCACTTTTCTCCTCTAGAAATACTTTAAGGGTGCAAAAGACTAAAGCTAACACCAGCGAGGACTCATAAGAAAGAGTCCATTGCTTTAAATGTATCAGTTTTTATAAAGATGGCTTATCTACTTGTAGAGACGCCACAGCTGGGTAGCCTGAAGGAATCACAGGTAGGTGGAGCAGGAGTCTGACTTAAGTAAATGTGAAGATCTTTATTTTTGGATTTTAGCACCTGCAGGTATACTGTCTTCTTGACTGAACTGGAAAAGATGGAGAAGGATGTAAAGCAGTAAACACTAAAGTGATAAAATTAATAATAATGATAAAACGTTGTCAGTTATAGACTACTCATGACTACAAATCCAAATTCTTAAACATTTGTTTCACTGATGTTGTGTGCTTAAGTTTTTGTACTGTTGCAATCAAGGGTAAAGATTTAGTTTTTTCAGCAGCAACTCTATTTATATTCTTGTAAAAAGAACTGTGACAAAAACAATCAAACCTTGTACGAGCTTGTATGACTGCCTCTAAATGCAGTAGAATGGAACAACTTTGTAGACTTGTATATCATGGCAGAAAAGCATTTTAAAATTACAAAATAAAACTTAAGTAAGGCATCATAATAGTTAAACTTGACATTGAAGTATATGTCGTACTGTAGTTACTCATGATGAGTGGAGTTAGAGCCCAGAAGTAAAGTCTGTGTGGTCTAAAAAAGCACAGGTGGGTAAATATTGCTTACTCTGTACCCAAGTGCTGATTATCAACAAATTAACATATGTGTTGACTGACATAGTGACCATTTTACTCGAGTTACATTCTAATAATGTATCAGTAGGTAACCTGGATAATATCATGCTAGGTGGGTATGACAAAGACAAGGGGGAGATTTAGGCTCCAAGCATAATATACAGAAGGAACAGCCCAGTTTAACTATGAAGAATGAGAAATTATCAAGAAAGGGGAGTACAACTATGACACAGAACTACAAATTAGGACTGACAACTATAGGTAGAAAATGTGAAAGAGAGCAATTGCCAGAAATGGTACTCTTGGACATATGATTTCAGTAGGACATTATAAACCAAAGTTTCACTAAGTGTTAAAAGGCTAATTCAGTAGCTCAACAAGCATCACATTTGCTATGGGTTCTGTTTCCACACCAAGTAGATGGATTAATTTAATCCCTGTCCATATTCAAGAACAACTTGGATCTATGGATAAAATTTACCACAGGACTGCCCTCTATATTACAAAGGGACAGAAGCAGCTCCTAAATGTTTCATCCCATGCATGGGTTCCCTCAAATTATCTATGGTATGATCCCAATGATTCTCACTAGGGTTACTATATGATTATTGACAATAGAATAGGTAAAGCCAATCTAACACCAAACAGAATAGGTTAAAATGATGCACCAAAAGAGAAACTGGGTAGGCTTAAAATGACCTGCAAGGGTTGGAGGTTTTGCTTGCATTTCATGTTACTGCATAGTTTTGCAGGTGCTGGTTATTGTTCATAGAGTGGTCATGCATCTTTCTTTTCCTGTTGTATGCTAAAAGAAAGTTCAAACTTGGTGCCTGCCTGCTTGCCTATCTACTAATGCAATGCTGTCAGTATTGAAAACCTTTGTGTATTCCGTGATATTTCTGTGCATGACAGTTTCACATCTGGTTCAGGCAAGGTCAAAAATGTGCTTCACAGCCAGCTGTGATGAAGTAGGGGGATAAAGCCCTAACTACAACCTAGGCAATCTGTGTTTAGTTAGTGGATGGACAGCTGCTAGAACTGGTGTATGGAGGATGGGTGCACCTATCCTTGGGGGTGAGGAGCAGAAATGAGGTGTTTTATGTTGTGGACTGTAGTAGCAGGAGCATCGATGTATGGGTGGGCAGTCCAGGGGCATGCTTTCAGCACATCAAACCATGTATGTGGTACCCTACCTCAGCAGATGGACAGAAGTATGCACATGCATGAGGAGGCATAGTGTCCCCCCCACAGGTGACACAGGTCACATGTCCCTGACTACAGGGGAAGTTGTGGCTAGGGACTTAAAAAATGTGCTCATGGATAGTATACTGGCAACAACATAAACAGTATCTATGGCTGCCTAGATGATGATCTCCCAGAAGTGAGAGAGGCATAATGGTCAGCAGGCATGGGAGCAACAAGTATAGAAAAATGTGCTTTACAAGCAGAGTACTTCTACTGCTCATGCCTTCATTACCTGACAACAACAGAGATTGTAATTACTTGCTGTCAATATGTCCTGCACATTAATAGTTTCATTATTAACTTGAGCAAGAAACATTGTGCATTCTGGAGGATATCAGAGTCATGGTTACATAATGACAAATTAAATCAACAATGCTGCCTGATGTCAGAGTTGTACAGCTGCAGAGATATGGACAAATGGATGACTTCATTTATGTATGAATATGACATGTTGGTACATTTGATGGAGAAGTACAGAGAATGTCAGAAGGAGTTGCATTGTGTTTTTGTAGACTTGGAGAAAGCATATGACAGGGTGCCTAGAGAGGAGTTGGGGTATTGTATGAGGAAGTCAGGAGTTTCAGAGAAGTATGTAAGAGTGGGACAGGTTATGTACGAGGGTAGTGTGACAGCGGTGAGGTCTGCGGTGGGAGTGATGGATGTATTTAAGGTGGAGGTGGGGTTACATCAAGGATCAGCTCTGAGCCCTTTCTTATTTGCAATGGTGATGGACAGGTTGACAGACGAGATCAGACAGGAGTCCCCGTGGACTATGATGTTTGCAGATGACATTGTGATCTGTAGTGAGAGTAGGGAACAGGTGGAGCAGACCCTGGAGAGATGGAGATATGCTCTAGAGAGAAGAGGAATGAAGGTCAGCAGGACTAAGACAGAATATATGTGTGTGAACGAGAGGGAGGATAGAGGAATGGTGAGGATGCAAGGAGTAGAGGTGGCGAAAGTGGATGAGTTTAAATACTTGGGGTCAATAGTTCAGAGTAACGGTGATTGTGGAAGAGAGGTGAAGAAGAGAGTACAGGCAGGATGGAGTGGGTGGAGAAGAGTGTCAGGAGTGATTTGTGACAGACGAGTACCTGTAAGAGTGAAAGGGCAGGGTCTACAAGAGAGTAGTGAGACCAGCTATGTTATATGGGTTGGAGACAGTGGCATTGACAAAAAGGCAGGAGTTTGTGCTGGATGTGGCAGAATTAAACATGTTAAGATTTGCACTGGGTGTGACGAGGGTGGACAGGATTAGGAATAAGTATATTAGAGGGTCAGCCCAGGTTGGAAGGTTTGGAGACAAAGCCAGAGAGGCACGATTATGTTGGTTTGGACATGTGCTGAGGAGGGATGCTGAGTATATTGGGAAAAAGATGCTAAGGATGAAGCTACCAGGTAACAGGAAAAGAGGAAGGCCTAAGATAAGGTTTATGGATGTGGTGAGAGAGTACATGCAGGTGGTTGGTGTGACAGAGCAAGATGCAGAGGACAGGAAGAAATGGAAACAGGTGATCCGCTGTGGCGACCCCTAACGAGAACAGCCGAAAGAAGATGATGATGAGTACATTTACATACTTGTGAGTATTAATGAATCTCAGTATTAGTATTTTCTAAATCAAATGGCAGAGAGAAAAATTAGATCAGTTATATATGTGAAGCATCAATTAATATATGTATTTCAATACTGTTGTATTGTACTGTTTTACTGATCCCATTTCTGCTAATTCCTCCTAGTATAACATTCTCTGATCTATTCAAGATAGACTTTTTCTTTAAAATCAATAAAGATTTAAAACTGTCAAGCTCCTTGAGTAACACCAGATCTAAGGAAATGATTGCTGGTAGAGAGAAATCAGGGGAAACATGGAAATCTAACCAAAAAGACACCAAAGCACAGAATAATTACCTAGAACTCAAAAGTAACAGAAAGCTTAAGACCAACAAATCCAAAGTAAGGTACTTCAGAAATCTACAACAGTCTTCTAGGTCACCCCCCAAAAAAAAATTCTGGGTCACCATAAAATATCTGAGCACATTCTCACTTTCCTAAACAACAAAATCAAGCTTCCCATTTCCATCTCAATCTCCACAATGAAATTCAACAAACTTTCCTCTCCCCCTTTTCTTTACTTTCCTTCTTTCCCTAACAAGCCTCCGCCTGTGCCAGGAACCCCCGGCCCTTTCATGTTTTAATTTGTAGTCTTTTCTCTTCCAGTGCTAGAACAGCCATCGCACTTGATGTTCTTATCGCCAGAGTTCAATATGGTATCCCCATTTTTACTTTAATCTCCAATCTAAATTCCTCCTTACTTCAAACAACCAAAAACCAAATACATTTATTCATCTGTCACCTTGGAGAGAACATCACTGCTCAGACATAAAAAAAATCCTGCTTAGTATCTTGGTCCTTAATCTTCTGTATAATTCTGTCCTCCACTCAAGCGCAAACTACCTCTTCATTCCACTGAATATTCTCTCCGGAGCCATGAGAGTTAACTACTATACATACCCCTCCCCAATCAGTTAGCCTTAGGTGAAAACTCTCCTTTTGGAATTCACTACTAAGAGTTATGATGGGCTGAAACTCTACCTCAGTTTTAAAACCCATCTAAAATCTTAACTCTTACAATAATCAGTATCATTGCTGGAGCCTTCCTGTGTCCTGACAGAGTGCTCTTCAAACTATCTGGTGATATACAGAGCTGAGTATATTTTTCTGGCACTTCAGAGTTGTGTACTGGTAATTGTTGTTTGACTAATTTTATATCATTGCTGGCTGACTTCGGAGTTGTGCACTGTTATTTTTGCTTCACTGTATAGTTTTCTAGATCTCTGCTGAAGGTGTTGGTTTTCTCATACCCACCCTCCCTATTCCTGTGTTGTTGTTTAAATTTGGAGGCTTTTGCAATTGCCCGCCCCCACTGTAGATTTGATCTGGGACACTCCCCCCAGTCCCATCTCTTTACCTCATTCTACCTAATAGACTCCTTCTGCACTTGTTTTTTGTCATTTTTAATTTAATTGCATTTTTTAAACTGTTTGGTCTAACATTGTCAGATACTCAAGTGTGTTAGCTTGCACTGCATTTGAATTGTTTTGACTGCTGTTTTAGCTACTTTTCTATATATATATATATATATATATATATATATATATATATATATATATATATATATATATAAAACCTTTCCTGTAACTAGTGTAGTCCAGATTCAGATTTGCTGTATCCAGGACTGTATGTAAGCTTCTGAGCCCCCCCCCCCCCAAGCTTTCTGTGTTGGAGGGAAGCCTTCTGGCTTATCAGTGGGAGTGGTAAGCACTAGGTAAACTATCTACCACATAAGGAGTGGTTCTGGCCCAGAAATTGTAGTTATTGGCCGTTTGGGCAGTTTTTCCATCTCTCTCAACTTTCTGATTTAAGAGCCCACATTTGCACTTGTTTCCCCCCTTTCCTGTAACTAGCTTAGTCCAGATACAGATTCTTAGTTTTAGCACTTGAATTTGCTTATTCGTGATCAGCACTTGTTCAGAACTTGTTGTAAGCACTAAATAACCTACTAATTACTACAGCACTCAACCTTCCTCATTACCTAGAGCAAAACAGTTTTGGTACTTACTTTCCTCACTTGCTTAGGGAAAAACAGCTCTTGTACTCACTTTCCTCACTTATCTAGAGGAAAATAGTTTTTTATTCAGGCATGTCCAAGGGTCAGCTCCCAGTGTTCTCTCCTGTATATCTGAGGCATCTGGGCATCTTGGGGCAATGTAGAAAGTGCCTCATGTACACAGACAACCCTCTCCTCCTACCACCCAACACTACAACCTGTGAGAGATGCACTTATCTAGCCAAACTGGAGGTAAAGCTCTCTCCAATCAAGACTGAACTTGACAGTCAAGAGGAGAAGGTAAACACTTGCACCACACCACACTCATCACATAGTCTCACTAAATCTACACCACCAAAATCCACACATAGAAACACAAAAATATTCGCAGATGCTCTCAATAATAATCTGCTTAAGCAACAGAGACCTCCAAAGCAGACAGAAGGAAGAAACTGTTGCAAAAGAGAGTAAAATCCCACGAGTGGAAGAGCTCCCTGGTCAGCCTCAGTAAGAAGCTGTGATCCCTGATAAAATCCTTCAAAGCTAGTTACAAAAACAAAATCAACACTGATTCTAATGACAACCACAATGCATTCTATAGCTATGTCAAGAATCTGAATGGCAACACTCAGATCTGCTCTGAGTTACAGCACAATGGCACTAGATATACAGACCCAACTGATATTGCCAACATCCTGGCAGATAGGTTCAGTGCTAACTTTACCCCCCTCACACCCTCTAAAGAGCCCATCTCTATACCGGAAGAATGCAAAGTTCCTGTAATCACAGCTGCACAGGTAAAAACCACACTCTCCAAAGCCAAGAACACAGCATCCATGGGACCAGGCAACATCCTAGGCTGCGTTCTACATGAACTACAAAACGAACTGGCACCCCACCTAAGTACCATGTTCAATCATAGCCTCACCTTAGGCTTTGTGCCTGCTGAATGGCGCACAGCAATGGTTATCCCACTCCACAAGGGGGCAAGGGGGGAGCCACCACGGACCCCGGGAACTACCGTCCCATTAGCCTGATGAGCCTGGTCTGCAAGGCCATGGAATGTATCATCATGGAACTTATAAATAAAGACATTGGTAATCTCCAAACTCTGGACCCCACCCATTTCAGGTTTGTAAAAGGCAGATCATGTCTCCTAAACCTGATAGACTTCTTTGAAGCAGTCACCAAAGCTGTAGACAAGGGTAAGGTGGTTCACACAGCCTATCTAGACCTTGCCAAGGCTTTCAACACCACCCCCCACTCTGGAATTATAGATAAACTCACTAAACTAGGTATAAATCCCTATGTCACAAGATGGGTTGCCAACTGGCTCACGGACAGAATCCACACTGTGAAAGTAGCAGACTCCAAATCCAACTTCAGACCAGTGACAAGTGGAGTACCACAGGCTTCAGTTCTGGGTCCTCTCCTGTTTGGTATCTACTTCTCTGAAGTACAGGCTAACACAGAAGGTCTTTGGCTAATGAAGTTCGCAGATGACTGCAAACTAGGAGCCATAATCGAAACTCCTAATGATGTGGACATCCTACAAAAGGGCCTCACTGAGACGGATGCCTGGTGTCAAAGCCATGGCCTCAAGCTCAATCCCCTTTGGTAAAGACTCTGTACCCATGAACTACAACATAGGCAGTAGTATACTTAACACTGAAAGTGTGATAAGAGACCTTGAGACACAGGTGAACAGTAGTCTCTCATTTGATAATCACATCACCACAGTAGTCAGGAAATCCTTCTATGTGGCACACCTCATGACAAAAGGTTTCTCATCCAGAAAAAAAGAGGTCATTGTTCTGCTCTACTCATCACTCATTAGACCCATTATAGAGTACAACGCCCCTTTTGGTATATGCCTCACAAGACATCTACAACAACTGGAAAGGCCGCAGAAATACCTCACAAAGAGGATTACTGGCCTCAAACAGATGCCCTACGCAGACCGTCTCAAAAAACTCCAGCTTTACTCTGTCGCCTATCGCCTACTCAGAGGTGATCTCTGCCTAACATACAAAGCTATGTCAAACCCAGAGCTGTTGGACATGCTCCACTTAAAGAAATCCCAATCCCTGCGAGCTACACGCTCTAGGGACCTAAACCTTGTCACCACAATAAACAGAACATGCCGGAGGGATAGATTCCTGTACCAGAGACTTCCCATACTCTAGAATAAACTACCTATCTGTATCAAACAAAGCTCCTCATTAGCACTCTTCAAGAAAAATCTTGATGATTGGATGGGAAATAGGAAATTCACCCCGGGGATCACCTCTGTGGCTCTGCTCGACAGTGGCACAGGAAAATAATTTTCTTGGGTGGCAAAAGCCAGGGTACCTTTTTGGCTGGGCTTGTATAGGCCCCAGGGCTGATAGCCTAGTACCTACCTATGAACCTAAAATATAACTGCTTTATTGATAATGGTTAAAATAGCATAAATTTACAAATTACATTTCTGCTGTTTATTGCAACCCCTCAACAATGTTATTCAAATTATTGAATAATTATTGGGATTACTTCTTTCTTACAAGGAATCATTTTTCTTAATGCTTTTTATATAGCTATCTAACTCTACTTAAACATTAATTTTATGTAAATATATTTCTCTTATGTACAATAATGTAATTTATAAGTGTTTTGCACATAAATACTTATAAAAGCAGTACACACCTAATGTGTGTGTGGGAAAAACTAAATTCATCTTCTTCTTTCGGCTTTTCCCAGTTAGGGGTTGCCACAGCAGATCATCTGTCTGCTCATGATTGGCAGTGGAGTTTTACAGTGTCGAGTTGCCAGCCTGGCGCCCAACCTTCCACAGAAGGCACACACACTCATACCTAGGGCCAATTTAGAGTGTCCAATCCACCTACTGCATGTCTTTGGGATGTGGGAGGAAACTGGAGCACCCAGAGAAAACCCACGCGACCACAGGGAGGACATGCAGACTCCGCACAGAAGGCACCCCAGCTGAGAGTTGAACCAGAGAACCTCTTGCTGTGAGACGGCAATGCTAACCGCTGCACCACCTCAAAAACAACAGGATGAACTGTTTCAAAGCACTATGCACCTAAAGTATGTACAAATCCTTCTCCCCAAAATGCAGATATCCGAAAGAAACAATGGGATAAACAGTCTCATTTTCAGTATGCATTCATTTATTACTTTTAAGACATCATGAAATGTTGAGTAGCACTTGAAAGTAGTAGATGTTGCAGCCAACAGGGAGTCTTGTTTTATGAATATTCATTAGCTAATGGAGTTATTGAATATTCATAAGCAACTACTTTCAGAAAATCCATTACTTCAAGCAGGCAAATTGTCAATCAGGGTTAATATATGCAATATGTAATGAATTTGCATATGTCAATCACACTGAGAATGCCCAGTACTGTGTAAACTGAAACTGGGGGATAAAGTGTTCTATACTTACACCTCAAAACCATACAAAAATTCATTCATATTAATCCTGCCAAAACAACATATTAGCAAGAATGTCAGTCCTCAGCTAAACACAATCTTAAATCATCCTGAAAAGGAATTATTTCATTAAGTAAGAGACCAACACCTCCCATCATGGCTGCTAAGGGTACCAACAATTCATATGACTGTTAAATGCATGTCCCACTATTGACACCTTCAGATACAATTCTAGAAAGAGTGGTACAGTCACAGATGGCTAGTTATTTTTAATAATATTCAGTCCAAATGAATGAACCACACACCTTGTCTTCCAAATGTGTACTGTTTTGTTCAGAGTCAGGAGTGTTTTTTTCACTACTGTTAGTGCTTAATCTCATTTATAAATTAAATAACAGGCAGCACTCCTCAAAAAAGATACCTAAAGTGAATAAGTACATTATTGGTATTTATGAATATCAGAAAACTTAATAAAAATAAAATATCATGGTATGTGTTTTAAGCATAGCTAAGGAGAGAAATAAATAATTAGAATCTTTTTCCTGAAGAGGCATTACACTTAATATGTCATTCACCTTCGTATTTAAACAATGTTTTCTCAAATACTTATCATGTGAGTTAGAGATATGTTTTTAGCCTGCAGTCAGTGAGACTCTGGTTCCAATTAATTTATTAACAGATCAATGGACTTTGATTTACATATATATATTTTTTTGATAAGCAAAGTTTGAAACAGACTTTTGGGGTCGTTGTGGAGATGGCTTTGTAAACATCTGTACCAATCTCCAGTCAGTTGTATTACTGGGAACGTAAATTCCGTATGATTACAGTTTATCCTTCTCTTAATTTCACTCTGCTTTATTCCCATTCAGTGAATACAATTTTATGTTGTGTGAGGGAGCCTTGGAAGAATGTAATGTTTTAATGTATTATTTGTATGCCGACAATCAATTATCAGCTGAACTTTACACTGACCCACATCTCAGAACAAATGTCATTTTTAGACCTACATGTCAGCTTTAAGGAAAATCAATATCAAACTTTGTTCATGGAAATTTTTAGCAACAGTGTCTCAAATTCTAAGGTTAAATTGCAGTGCTACAACAAATGCTTTTTCCTAATGATGCAGTGAAACTTAAATGAGATACTATCAAAGTTCCACATGCCCTTACTCGGAATGGTGATGCTACTATTAAAATGGGATAGTCCTGCTATAAGATGAGAGCCCCCTGCTTTTCAAAAGTAAATATATGTTTAGGATATCAGCATTCCTTAGGATGCCTATGTTCTGCTCAGTTAACAAAACAAAAATTTGTTTTCACTCCACCCTCCAACAGAGGACTGAATTTTTCTATTTGTGACCCCCCCCCTGTATTTTTTGCACTTATTGTTTTCTTGTCACTTGCATATTTTTTTAGTTTTTTATAGTATTAGTTACTAGACACTGAGTCTACAGTGGTCTGAAATTCCAGGCATAAATATCATAATCCCATGAATATTCAACAGCATGCTTACTGGTGGGACATAGCAATCAGCATGCCTGTTGTAACATCAGCATTACCCACAAAAATAAGTTTGGTAGGCTATAGCTGTGGCTTTACCTTTTTATTACATGAAAATAAACAATAAAATGTTAAAGAACTTTCTCATGCAGCTACAGCTTGACAGGTCATTGCACAGTTGAGTTTATATATTTACAAGTTAACAGCCAAAGTATATGGACTTCACCACTTGGCAGAATGTAGTTATGTTGGTTAGCTTGAAGTAAACTGCACTTAACAGAAATTAGCTTTAGTAAAGTACCTACCTTATAATTTTTTCCCTTACATAGGATACTGGTATGCAGTTTGCAAAGTCTGAAAGGTATGGTAAAGCAGAACATCTAATAAAATGCAGTCTGGAACACAATACCTGTCAGCAAAAGGAAGCCCATGTAGAATGAAAGTTCCACTAACAGGAAACATCGAATGGCATATTTCCTTCCACTCTTGCTATGCATGATGGTCCTAAAGTCTGCAATCTGCACTACTTCTTTGTGTGTGTGTGTGTGTGTGTGTGTGTGTGTGTGTGTGTGTGTGTGTGTGTGTGTGTGTCACATATGATATGGTCCCTTTAACTATCCATATTCGTGATTATCTAATTTGCAGCACAATATATTTCGGTCTTTCAAATTTAATACAGAAAATATTAAATAGACGTTTCGTTTTGTGGAGCAACACTGAGCAGTAATCCAGAACTGGTTGTGGGTAATTTAAGGGTTACCCATTGCTGGTTTGATTTGATCACAAGGATGAAGTCCAAGTGATCAAATTAGTATGCTAGCTATAGGTAAACCAGCATTATCCCCACACAGGACTGGATGATTGTTATTATACAATGGCATTATTTAAAAGAAAAAAGAAATTGGTTACCTTTATAAATAACAGCCTTGCATCTCTGAACTTCTTGTTTCTGGAATCTTTCTTTACCAACTTTTGCAGCTGGAGATGGTTTTATAATTGATTATGTAGGCATACAATATATATAGACAACAATACATGAACTGTATATTATGGAAAAAAAAAAACAAGTTCTGCCTTTTCAGGGACTCAGTAGTCTGCATGCATCCAATGTTATACAATACAATACATGAACTGTATATTATGGAAAAAAAAAACAAGTTCTGCCTTTTCAGAGACTCAGTAGTCTGCATGCATCCAATGTTATACTGTTTTATATGAGGATGCCTGCAGAATCCTAATTCCCCATTGTGTCTTTGGAATATTGTTTTTTGATTGACATAGCCCGTCAGACCTATTTCTTTGTGTAATGCTGGATTTACAAAAGACAAATTGATTGTTGTGGACAGTCAGCTTGTCCTTTATTGGATATTAATGAGGCTGGATTTTGTAATGCTAAGACAATGATGTTTGAGTAAAGAGAAACTAGAAAATTCCATGGAGATGGTCATATTACTATGGCAGTCAGTAAGACATCAGTATGGTGACATACCTATAAGAAAATAAATAAAAACAACTGCCTTAAACTTGGAAAAATCATGTTTAATACTGCATAAACTTTCAATAATTTATTAATGAGTATATTAGAAATGGGGGGAATGATTGCACAACACTTGGAGGAGACCAAATAACTAAATATACCCAATTTATCATTAAAGCTAATGCTGGAGGATACCATAAATAAATCTGTGGACAGTATTGGCAGCATATTTGTAATCTGCATTCAGAAGAAAAGGTGTTGGTCTGGAGGATAACACACTGGGAGATGAGATAAGTCGGTCTATAGTCATTGTTGACAATATACATATCACACAAACAGTGGTCATGTTTTTTCCATTCATTTATTCATTCATTTTCTGGGAGCCAGTCAATTAGTTTTTGCAAGTGGTGGTATCATGAAATCATTTTCTGCAAGCCACTTTCAGTGCTACTGGATTTTTTCTCTTTTTCCCACTGTAGTACAACTGTAGAGTTGGTATATATAAGTTTTGAGCTGTGTGTGTGGGGTGCCATATGAGGGAGTGCATGAAGCTTGTCCCCCTGCAAAAAATACTTTGAGCTTCTCTGAAATTTCAGCAATTTAATTTCACTTTAATTCAGCAAGTTGACATAAATCAACTTTGGGATACCTACCTTATCCTATTCAGGGTTATGAGAAAACCACACAAACCTACTGGCAAGTTGAATGACTAACAGTTCACCCTATCATAGTTTTGAAATGTTGAGGAAGCAAGTACTCAGCAAAAAACCCATGCAGTTGGAGAGATGATATAGATCTTACACAAAAACTTACAAACTGAACTTGAGAACCAAGACCTGTGAGGCAGCAATAATAATATCTGCCCACTTTTTATTTATTTTTTAAATAAAAATGAAAAATACTGAGCAGAGCAGTTGTGCATGTGCCTACATATGTGTGTGTCTGTCTGGGAGGAATACAATATTTGCCATTTGTGAGCGGGAGAGAGGTCTCTTATATGTATTATAGCAATCTTAACAGCTATTGAAATTGTATTATGACACCATGACAAACAGCAATATATTATAGGCTATTTTTTCATTGTGGAAACAAAATATGTGCTATATGTTAGTGGGATAAAGTTTACAAATTATACAGTAAGAGCCCTTCAATAATAGGAATTGTCTGATTATACAATGGAAAAAAGAACATATTAACACTTCTAGAGCAGTTGTCAGTAGAGAAGCAGCTTATGTGCCAGCTGTGCATGTGCAGTGGCTACAGGTTGTATTGCAACATCCACAAAGTACAGGCAATTGCCTGATAGCTACCCTTGGGGCCCAGATGATAGCATAACAGTGGTTTCTTTCTCTGGGAAAGCAGTACATATGCATAAAGTGAGTGCCAAACAAAAAATTCTCAAATGGTTTCAAATTTCTAGATACTTATTTTTTCTCTTTGCTCAAGTCAACATCTATAAAAGCAATATTATTTCCAAAGATGTGACTTGACTTTTTTAATTAAATAAATGAAATACAGAATTGTAAGGACAGTTCTGCACTTATATGACATTACATCAAAAGCTAAAATATATTTCTCCGTAAAGTGACATTTTCTGCTTTTAGAAATATGTTAGCACCTTCCCAGTGAAGGCACATCTGAAATGAAATGCACTCAGATTCAAGTTATTTTAAGATGTTTGTTGCCAAGCACCATTGCTATAAAACACCAAAAAACGAAGAAATATAAAATGTATAAAAAAAACCCCAGAAAATGAGAACAAACGCTGTGCAAAAGTATTAAAATGGGGTTAAACTGGACTACTAGTGGCCTACAGAGACAGATACCTAAAAAGCCATAAAGTAAAATGAACCATAAAAAATATAAATTATTAAAGTTAAAAGCAACTTCAAATTAGGTTCTGGACAACCTTTTAAAGGCAGATTACACAGGGGTATACGTAAGTTACTGAGAAAAGGGGCTCCAGAGGTAAGAAAAATGATAGTAAAAGTACACATGCTGATGGAGTCTAAATGTGCCCTAAGAACCTCCAAAAATTCCAGAGAAGAGGAATAGAAGGCCCTAGCTGAGTGGTAGGTTATCAAAAGGTTCTTCAGATATGGGGGACTTAAATAATGCAGGACTAAGTAAAGTGCAAGACTTTAAAAATGACATGAGACTGAATAGGCTACCTCTGCAGACGCAGGAACAGATAGGGGGAGCATAATGCTAATGTATATCAGTTAGCAATCGTGCTATGGAATTCTGGACCAACTGCAAATGATCAGACTCGCCATCAGGAAGCCGGAGTTAAGGTGAATTGCAGTAATCGGTACATGCAGTAGCATCCTCATGTCATGTCTTATCAATGAAGGGTTCTAAGGAAGAAGAAAGTACTCAATGTGGGAGAGGATATTAAGATGGAAACATGATATTTTCCCAACAGCTGATGGATACCAGGTCACTTAGGGTCAAGCTGTTATCAAAGATCATTCCAGGATTTTTACCTTCTTCACAAAAGCCAATGTGTCACCACTGTAAATAAAAAATAGGGCTTAGAGTTAGAAAATTAGATTCTGTTAAGGTTATATGACTTGCCATGGGAGAATTCTTGGCTGTTCTGAGCCACAAGCTATTGACAGTCACCTATTTCTTGTTGCATTACAGAGCCTAATAAATCCACAATTGGCAACATATTCTGAGAAAAGAGAAGTAAAGCTGAGTATCATTGGCATAACAATGATACTGAAGACTTCTTACTTACTGATAAGCTTACCCAGTGACAGGATATATATGTAGAGCAATAAAGGCCCCAGTATGGAACCAAGCAGAACTTCAGATGTAACAGGATAATCATTGTCCTGTTAGGTAGGAGACAGACCATTTGAGAACACTGATTGTAGTTCTGCAGTTGTTGTGTAGTTATTTAAATTGTGATCTTCTCATCAAATGCAGAAGACAGCTCAAGGAGAACCAAAAGTGAAGAACACCAGTGATCACTCACCATTAAGATATCATTTAGGACCTGAGAATAGGCCATCTCACTACTGTCTCTAGCACTGAAATTGGACTGGAATGGATCATGAACACAGCTGAAAGCAAACAGACTTCTCAGTTAACTTATCAATAAAAGGAAGGCTGGAGAGAGGGCAATAATTACCCATATTCAGGATAGTAATTATCTATATTCCAGGATCTAAATGATGCTTCATTAGGAATGGAGTAACCAGGCATTCCTTTAAATCAGTTGGAAAACACCAGAAATTAAAGAGGCAGTGAAGCTTTGATAAATCACTGGTCCAAACACATTACAAAAAGTGAAAACTAGTCCTACTGGGCAAGACTCCAGGTCAGAGATAACAAACTGCATGCCTGACATCAGGGAAGCCACTTCCAAAAAGTCAGTCTTCTCAAACATACACCACCTTCAAATTGATGGCTCCATGCACATTCTGCAAATAACTTTTGAACGTTTTATGGTATATAATGCAATCCACAGTGTGTTCAGTAAAAAAAAAAAAAAAACAAAACAATTTGCATTCTGCTGAAGAAAATGTTCTACAGATAATTGTTTAGTGAGTCAGTCATGTAAAAGAGCATGGAGAGGTGATTAGATGCACAGGAATGCCTCCTTGTCAGGAAAGGTGCACTCTTCTTGGAGAACTTTGCCTGATGATCCAAGCAGTGTTTGTCAACTCTAAGTTTAAGATTAAAGCAGTCTGTGCATCCTCCATTTATGCTTAAACTTTTACCTTTGTCTCCTCAAAGCACTTTGACCAGCTTAAGACCTGTGAGCTGTAGCTCGAGCATATGCACGGAGAAATGAATGAAGTGGTGGTCAGGCCATGAGTACAGTTTCATCACCAAATCAGAAGTAGATGCACCAAGATATGATACCAAGATAACAAAATGTCCAAAACAATGGGTGGCAGAGGTAAGAGAGCAAAGTCCTATAATAATACAAAGGAAACTTTTTTAAACACCTTTATTAAATTATCACTTGAGACATAGGCACACATTCATTAACATAATTGTTTTTCATGCATTATACATTACATATATGTTTTCTTTCTTTATTTCATCAGTCATTCACTCCAATAGTACATAAATTGTTGAATTCCTGACTTCTCTTAAACCTCACTCTTCCTTCTCCTAAACTTTATTGTGCATGTATTATTCCCACAAATTCCCTTTACTTCTATGCAATTTGCACCTTCTCATTTCTAAAGATCCCACTTCTATTTCTTTTTATCTTGTTAATAATATTCAATATTTCAATTACAGTTGGTTTAGATTTTAATTTCCACTTTTCAGTAATTGTTTTTGTTTTGGCAGCCAATAGCATTCAACTTAATAAGACCCTACAAGCCCAGGCAATTCAGATTGTGTGTGCTGGCTCAAACAAACTATTTCCTTAGTTACAATAATTTGCTCCTCCAGTATTTCTGACAGTGCACTTTATAGAGAGCTAGGTAAGTTTTAAAGTCTGCCATCTCATAACACTCCCAAAAACATGTTCACATTACCTTCTTTTTCCTGTTATACCTCCAGCATTCGCTATCCACCTGTGGGAAAAAAATATTTGAAGTTTGCTTGGGGTATAAATATACCTAGGGGTAGATTTTTTCAGGTCCCCGATCACCAACAGAGACTTGTTTCTAACCATGAGGTGTTGGTACCTACAATAGAAGAGAGGGAGGAACATGCCCCTATGGATACAACAGAGCAATTGGATGATATTTTTTTACCCAGGAGATCCGAACGTATTCGGAACCAACAAGGGGGACATACCCTCCCAGTTTACCCGATATTTGCCCAGGGTTGGGACAACCGGGTGCAGGGGAGGGGGAAGAACAGGAATCTGGTTTGCTGATAGGGAAAGGTATTACAGTCAAAAGTATTGGTGTATACCAATTATACAGCAGGAATGGCTACCATATATACAACTACAGTGATGTACCTGTGACTGAAGTTCATTTTGACCTATTTACCAAAGGTTTTAAATTTGTTCCATCTAAAGGTTCCCAGTTAGTTAATAGTATTCTTGACCTAAAAATGTTTATTCGTAAACTCAATTTCCAGCAATTGTTTGGTTATGGTCCTGTTGCTCCCAGTATGTTACTTAAGAAGTCCAGTTCATTCAATCCACCATTGCATCCCCAACTAAGTAATTTAGAAAACAGAATTGAGAGGGAAATACGCAAACAGCTAGCCCAGCAGTCTTTTGAATACAACTTGACTGATGAAGAGAGCACAGTATTGTACGACTTGGCGCATAATCATTCCATCAGAGTGATGCAACCAGACAAGGGTGGGGGTATTGTTATTATGAGCCAACTTTTATATGACAGTAAAATGGGGGAAATACTATACGACACTAACAAGTATACTATTACATCTATCGATGAGATACATTTGTCATATAAAAAGATTGACTTAACCATCAAGGATATGTTGGATCAGGAGGTCATCGAATTTGACACCTTTTCCTACCTTGAAAACAAGTACCCTAAAGTGCCCACCATTTTTGGTGTGCCCAAAATCCACAAGTGTTTGTGCGATCTGCCATTACGTCCAATAGTGGCTGCACAAGGCTCGAAGACACATTCCATTGCAAAGTTTTTAGATTGGAAGCTTAAGCAGGTTTGGGGGAAAGAGTCGTATCTCATCAAAGACTCTTGGGAATTTTTGAGGAGAGTGACCACAGACCTCTATAAGCCCAATCTAATATTTCTTACTATTGATGTGGCCGACTTGTTCTCAGTAATACCCACTTAAGTTGGATTGGAATGGATAGAGGAAGCTTTATGGGAGTGTGTGGGGATCACACACAACGATGTTACCATGATTATGGGATTGTTGGAGTTGGTGTTGCGAAATAATTACATTTTTTACGGGGGCGAATACTTCAAACAAATTGCAGGGGTGTCTATGGGTGCAAACTGCGCGCCAACTTATGCTGATATCATTATGGCTGTCTGGGAAAAGAAATTCATTCATAATAGTAGTTATGAAAAATTCTGGAATCACTATTCCAGGTTCCTGGACGATATTTGTATATTTTGTATTGGTCCAATGGAGACTATACAGGAATTTATTACATATATTGGGGGTACTACAACCTTTTTAAAATTTACTCACGAGATATCAGTAGAATCAGTTCACTATTTGGATGTGACCCTAAGGAAAGTTGAATCAGGGTTTACTTCGACAGTGTATAGGAAGCCCACTTACTCGAACAGCTATTTGCATTTTTCAAGTTCACACCCAGGGTTTCAAAAAAGGGGCATCGTGAAGGGTCAGTTCGTAAGGGCCTCACGTATGGCATCTCAGGACCATCTGTTTAATATTAAGTGTGATAAGTTGACCACTATGTTTAGGGATAGGGGGTACCCGATAGCCCTGATAAACTCAGTTAAGGACGAAGTCACTAAGGGCAGAATTACAAGGTTCAAACCAATTTTGGGACAGGAGTGTTTACATAATGAGCAGGTCAAGGATACTGTAGAAAGTGATGTTCATCAGTTATTGTACATTACAGAATATAGTTCAAATGTGGGACAGATTAGTCAGATTATTAACAGGGAATTTCAATCCTTTCAGGACATAACCGACCTTGATGGATTCAAAAATATAACTTTAAAAACTGTTTACAGAAGAGGTTTTAATTTGAAAAGAATTTTAGAAAAGGGGAGTATGCAGCGTCATTACGAATGTCCCCATAGGGGGACATTCAAGTGTGGAAGGTGCTCACAGTGCAAATATATGTCAAATCAGGAATCCATTTATTTGGAAAGTAGAAATAGGAAGATCAGAGCCAATGCATTTTACAACTGTCATTCCTGCGGAGTTGTCTACTTGGCAGTGTGCCAGTCATGCCAGGCATTTTATGTTAGAAAAACTAAAAGGCAACTCCGTAGAAGAGTGTATGAACATCTCTATGACATACAAAAACGTGATAATAACAATGCACTTTTCAAACACCTTAACACGTGTTCTGATGGAAGTTTTACTTTCTTTGTTTTGGATTCTGTCATTCAGGATGCCAGGGGTGGACCATGGGAGGTATTATTATCCCATAGGGAAACACACTGGCAAATATTTTTGGAATCCAATAGATTCCCTGGACTTAACGACAAAATATCCATTGTCCCATATTTAAAGTTAAAGTCTGAAAAAATTTGATATCTAGCTATTTGTATAATAGAATGGCAATATATTATGTAAGGTAGTAGTTAGTAATTTATGGAATGATCAACTTATATGATTTATATGATTAGTTTTTAGAAATGCAGTTTTTAAAATATTGTTTTAATGGTACCAAGTGCAGTTGTACACGTTTTAGTTTTTAATCTAGTGTGCTTTGTGTCTTTAAATTTTGATTTACTAATTAATTCATTAGTGGTAGGGGAGTTTGGGCTATTTAAGCTTGTGTAACTATATGTGTTTGTCTGATGAAGTCAAAATTTGATGAAAACGTGTGTGCTGTTAGTTGGCGTTAATAAATTCATTTTCCTGCTTTGAATTTTTTGAGCTTACAGTCGTGCCTCATTGTGAGCTGTTGGAGTTTATTGTACTGCCGTATCTTTTACAGTGGAGTTTGCCCTGTCCTTTCGTTTCAGTTTGTTGGTTTTTATCTTGTTTTCACGTTTGGAAGTTTTAAAGTCTGCCATCTCATAACACTCCCAAAAACATGTTCACATTACCTTCTTTTTCCTGTTATACCTCCAGCATTCGCTATCCACCTGTGGGAAAAAAATATTTGAAGTTTGCTTGGGGTATAAATATACCTATGCACACACTTTCAAGCAAAAATCCTAAACCTTCTGTACTTTGTTGCATACTTGGGAAGCATACACTTCCTTCCATTACTTTTTTGTAAATTACTTTTCCCATCTTTCTTCCCAATCTTTTTTAACCTCCTCTGATTGATTCTTGTAATTATCATGAAGTATTTTATATGCCCTACTAATTATCCCTTTTTAATAGCAGCTTCAGTTCTACATTTGACTAAAATAAATCTACCAGAGCAGGTCTTTAACTTAGGACTTCCTATCCATTTATCTTTGCTTATACTCCAATATTAATCCCTTGTGGGGAAGACAGTCTCTATCCTGTAGTCTAAACTTATGATTGGTCTCATCCCAATCTATTACTTTTCCCTCTCTGGTTATTTACTCCCAGTACCTTGGTCCCTTTCCCATTTTCCTTCTGTAAATTCCAACCCCCTTGCCTATTTTCTGTACCCCTTCTCACAGTCATCCCTATTGGCAAAAATCTCTTTTCTCAATTCTTGTGTTGACTTAGTTCTTAGAATACTTTCTACAACTTTATGAACATAATATTCTGTATCGCTGTTGTTATTCTCTGAGGATCTGCATCCATAATCCTAATCTTTCTATATTTCTTGAGCACTCCCTTCTTTATCATCATCATCCCTTTCCCCTTTGATTTATAACCTTCTGTGTGTGTTATATACATGAGCCTTAACTTTGTAGCCCTAAAATATATATCAGTTAATCCTAAACTATGTTATTTTATTGGAAAGATCAACTTATCCCACATAACTCTTGTCCTCTTTCCCTCAAAAATAAATTCTTCTAACCCTTTATTAATTATTGTCCACAACTTCTCCTCTGCCTGACCTGTCTATAAAAAAGACTAAATACATTTTCACTGCTTAAATCTTAATATCCATATCCATAAACAAGAGCTTCTAGATTCTCATTTTTTTATCTTTTGTTTTGTCTTTTCCCATATACCCTTAGTTGCCATAATGGAATAATTTTAATCAATACACCTAAATACCTCATCTTGTCATGTCTCCATACACAACTTATCAGAGAGGAACCCTCACACCTTAATTCTTGCCTCCAATCCTTCATATATCCTAATTAACTCTATTATTGTATCAGGGAATGTAAATGCTTCCATTACTCTGATAATTCAAACTGACTTTATTGAATGCTTTCTCTGCATCAAGGCCCACCAACAGCAGCACTGTGTTCTTACATTCTGCTTCCTTCTAGTTCATAATTGTTCTATTTATGTTGTCAAATGTTTGCCTTTCTTTCAGAAAATCACAACAATCCATATTTGTTAATTTTGGTAACATCTTTGCCATTCTGTTAGCTATTATAGACATAAACATTTTATAATCACCCTCTTTGGATAATACAGCAACCACAGCTTTCACACAAGATGATAGTGCTTCCCCTCCTTTAAAATACAATTAAACAAAGCCTTCCAAATCTTTACTCCTTTCTTCCCTCTTAACTTTCAAACATCCACAAGAATAACATCTGTTCCTGGAGACTTCCATGTAGATTGATTATATACCATCATTTTTATCTCATCTTCTCCTATCTTAACTATTACTCACTAAGACTTATTTTACTCTAAATGTGGCATAATTAAGTCTTCCATAAATATTTCCATTTGTTCTTTTTCTTGCTTTCTACCTTCCTCTGCTTTATACAATTTTTTACAACATTTCCAAAATATCTCTAATACCTCTATAGGATCTCTGATTACTTTTCTTGTCTTAGGTTATTTAAGTTTGGCAACAACCCTTTTTACTTTTTGAATCCTAAGTCATTGTGCTGAAATTTGCTCTAGGGTTGTTATAAAAATAGTTGTTTAACAGCAATCTCTCCAAACTCATGCATATAATCCAAATATTCTCTTATTTCCCTTTAACACCCTTCAGTTGCTCCTCTTCTTGTTCTGTGAGATTTCCCATATTCTACAATATTTTAGTCTTTTTCAGCTCCACCAAATAATTCCTATTACTTCTTAACCATATATGTTTCTCCTTTATTTCCACCCTATTTTAAAACTCCATTTCATTTTATCTCAGTCACTAGCTAGCCCTTATGAAGAAATTTCTATCTTCCCTAATAACTCTTAAATAATTTCTACTACCCATTTTTAAGTTCCTCCCATTTTAACAGATAAGTGGGAAAGTGCAAGTGTCTCATTTTTTACCTCATTACTCTGTATTTTATCTTAGTTTTTTTATAAGTGCATGATTGAAAATAGTTATTGGATGTGTGCTGAAGCTTTCAATTAAATGTATATGCTTCTGTGAAATATAATGTCTGTCCAGTCTAGCCCAGGTTTTGTAACTTGGAGAATAATACATACATTCTGTCTGAGTTCCTGCTATTGAATTCACATCTTCCATACCAAATATTTTCAAAACGTTCTTCAGAAAAGTACTCTCTTTTGTTATATTTTCCCTTCTAGCTCCTTGACTATATCCTCACCATTGCAAATTAAGTTCCATTCTCCACATATATACATGATATTCCCTACTGATTATTTATCCCAAAATTTTCTTAAACTTCAGAATAGCAATTTTTGGATGAATATAAATACATACCAGTATAATCTTCCCTTGCCAATAGCCCCTAACTTCCACAGTTCTGCTATTACTGCATTTTTTTCCTCTTCTATCACTATTGGAGCAATCTAGTAATCAATATTATTACTCCCATTTTCCTTTATCCTTGATATTCTGCTGAATATCCATCCTGAAATCATTTCTTTGTCAAATCCACATGCTAATTTATTTCTAAAAATGCCTCCTGCAACACAACATAATTCAGTACTTTTCCCTTTTTCTCTATATTTGTAAGGCCATTTATATTCCAAGATAAGATACACAGAGTAGCCATTATGACAGAAAAGCTATTTATCCACCTATTTTATGTGATGGTACTTTTGAATATGTATTTCCAACTGTTGTCTTACATGCACACAATGTTTGGTGGGATGATTTTTTTATACAGTTGTTGCCTCCCATTTTCATTTGAACTTATGTCACATTTGTCAAGACTTTTTGCTTTAATGAAAAATCCTTAAGCAAAAAAAAAAAAAAAAACTGAATACAAGTTCAGAACCCCCATCTCCTATTATCTTAGAATAAATACCCATATTTATGTACATTTTCAACAAAAGAAGTTTAATCACCCCCCTCCCCAGATTGGAGTAACTGTCCCAAATCAATGGTCATTGAGGTACTCAGAGCAGAGTAAAAGAGGAGTAAAGAAGAAAAAGGCAATAATAAAATTTAGATTACTTATGTTAAAGTGCATGTTACTGCCTATGGTCCCTCTTACACTAATTGTTGTTTGAACTTTTCTTATCTCTATTCCTCTCCCAGATGAAAAAAAAATAGAACCAGCTTGCATGCTTTTAGAAAACAGTAACTTTTAGCCGAGAGAAAAATACACTGGTTTGCATTAAATAAAACTAATTTGTGCACCATTCTATTAAATGCTTTGAAGGATTAAGGCTGATTGGGAAGCTACTATTTCTTATTTACTTCCACAGTTTTAGACACTGTTTTTCACTGAACTGCATAGCACTGCACCTTTGAATTTTGCATTTCCCTCAGCAAAGAGTCTCAGAACTCTCAATATTGACTGCTTGCACCTGCAGACAGTTTGTCTGAAAATAAACATAGTGAGAAATGAGAAAATAAACAGCTAATAACTTTGTAGACACTTGAAGGAAACTGCGTACAGACATCACCTTGCTAATCGCCTTCAGCTGCAGACGTCATGTCTCCCACTGAGTGTATTTGCTAATGAAAAAGCAAGGTAATATTTTCTTCAGATTCATCTTGGTATTTTGTTGTATTTTTTAAGCCTATTTGCTTTAAAAATGTCCATAGCTCAAGTCAAGAGCATCAATCCTGTCATTCTACCTTGTAAAATCAAGGGAAATTATTATTTCAATTCTGTATATAGTAATCAGTAAACTTTTAAACCTCATCTCCATCTAGCAGTCCAAGATCACATTATATTAACTTAAACTTTTTTTTCTTAGCTTTCCTTATCTTTTTACAATGTAAAGCCAATATATCATATAAGAAAAAGTACTTGTTTACTTTAATATCTTTAGCATAAAGAGTTGTCATTGAAAAGTCATTGAAAAAGCCTCTCTGATATTTAAAATATCCCTGACTGCACACTGTATAAAACTGCTTTACAGTATAATATGCAAATTACATTATAACATGCTTTATGCAAACATTAAGTTTTCCTTTCAGTATCCTGCTAGACATTAATGATACAAAGTGGGGTATATGCATTACAGTCTACCTGCAATAAAATTCAAGTCTTTCTTAGCCACTTGTTCTTGCAAAGCCATATTTCACAAGCAATTGATCCATTATAGTCTCCTATTTATTTACTAATTTCAGAGTTGCTAGTCTTCTTCCTGATCATCTCCACCTCCCATGACAAAACTCTGGTTCAAGTCTAAGGTATAGCCGGCTTTAGGCATCAGCGAACCCTGCGGTCACTAGGGGCCCCCTGTTCCCTGGGGGCCCCCAACCACAGCAAGTTATCTTAGCCTGATATTTTGTTACATGCCTGTCAAAGCAACAAAAGCTAGTACAGCATTATTGTATACGTAATAAACCACATGGATAATAACTCTTATTTTTACCTCCTTTAAAATTCAAAGATATTTCTGGGTGTTGTAACATTGTTTTGTCAAGTAACAGGCATCAGAACTCATCAAATATTTTACTACTGACATAGTGCCCATGTCATAGTTAAATCCTACTGTTGGACATTTTCTCCACTAAAACTAACTACGTAGCCAATGTTAGGTCCCTGCTATACCCATGGCTGCAGGGGGCCCCCTTAATCATCCTTGACTGTGTGGGGGGGCCCCATAATAGCTGCTGCTGGCTGGGGAAAAATTAGGAAAAAAAGTATTAATTTGCTAATTATGCTCTTTAATCTGTACAGGGCTGTGATATGACCCTGTTAGGATGAAGTTGATAATGAACGTGAACAAGGTAAGCACTAGAGAGATCAGCAGCCCAGAGTGACTTGTCACAGTGCAAATTTTGGATTTTAAGAAGAGCTGATACTTCTGATCACCAGGGATGGTTTTCTCTTTCAGGGAGTTTTATAAATACAAGCATAACACCAGATAGTATAACTCAATTTCTTTGCTTAAGAATTCAGTGCAATCCCAAAAATAATAGAATAAAGGCTCAAAATCAGGGCTACATTTTAAATATTACTCTAATGCACTTAAAAAGTTCATAGAATAACACCTTTTGCATCAACACATATTTTTGTACAATAATTATAAAACTCAGATGTCTGGATTGATTGACTGTTTGTAATCCTGAACAATTTACCAGGAAATAAAACATGTTGCGCATTAGAAAGCAAAAGTATGAACAAAATCAGGGAAGGTCTGTGAAATCGGGGACAGTGACAGGTATGCATTACTCCTCAATGAGGGAAATAAGTGACTTACCCATGGTGCTGTTTGACGACTGCTAAACAGCAGTCTATGATCGGGTATGGCAGTACCAGTGTTAAACAATGTATTGCTATTTCCTGAAATAATATTTCACAGTGAACTGATCGAAGGAAGGACACTGAGGAAACTCGGAGCTATAATATATAACATTAAGTATCCTGTTTTTTGTTTATTTTGTTCTTTATTTCTTTGTTATTTATAGCACTTTGTGTACTGTGTATTTTTCTAGCTAGTTTCATTGTGTGTGAGGTATTAACTGGAAATGTTCCACCTTTATTAAGCATCTGTTGGGTTGTTTGTTTCTGATAACTGGTTGCAGTAAACTCTTTTTTTCTAGAGGCTCCTTTAGCTGTTTAAAACTTTCATTTAAAGGCTCACTGCTGCTTTTCAGCTGTGAAACATTTCTGCAGTTTGTTCTAAGTAGTGGGGATATTTGTAGCATTTCTACATTCAGGCTTGTATTTGGGCCTAGTGTTTGTGGAGGCTGTGTGTCTGAGCACATATTCAGAGACATTGGTTTGGCCAAAGCCATCAGGCATTTCTGTGAGAGAGAATTGTTTGAGGTCATTGGCTGACTGAGGTCACCTGGACTACAGCTTAGACTAAGCACCTCATTGGTTCTTTTGAGATTTCTTTCTTAAAAGCTGTCTCAGGTTTCAACTTTCTGTTACCTAAGAAGTTCAGTTGTGAATGCTCTGCCATTTCACAATGAACTGATCGAAGGAAGGACACTGAGGAAACTCGGAGCTTAATATATAACATTAAGTATCCTGTTTTTTGTTTATTTTGTTCTTTATTTCTTTGTTATTTATAGCACTTTGTGTACTGTGTATTTTTCTAGCTAGTTTCACTGTGTGTGAGGTATTAACTAGAAATTGTCCACCTTTATTAAGCATCTGTTGGGTTGTTTGTTTCTGATAACTGGTTACAGTAAACTCTTTTTTTCTAGAGGCTCCTTTAGCTGTTTCCCACCCTCCCTCCTTGCTGATATAGTGTTTTTATAGTTGGTGGCTTTGCAGTTGCCCGCCCCTAGTGTAAATTTGATCTGGGACCCTCCTCCCAGTCTAGTGTCATTACCTCATTCTACCCAGTACAGGGAGAACATTTGAGAAGGCCAATCAGCTTAGTTTCGGCTACTCCTTTCTCTCTTTCCTTTCTCTCTTTCCACTAAAAAAAAAAAAAAAAAATTATCTGCTTTTACTGTATTTGTGTTTTTTCCTACTTTATTTTGCTTTTGCGTCATCTTAAAAGTACTCAATTGTATTTATTACTGCTTGGTGTAACTTATTCTAAGCCTTTTAATTTAAGCACTTGAGCTTTAGACCAGTTGTTTTACATTAGGAAGGTCTGTGGGCTGCACTGTGGTGGCAGGACAGGTAGCTTACATCCTTCTAAGTTGGGAACTGCTGATTGAGGGCTCAGTGTCTGTTATTCTAAAAGTGTATTAGTTCTGCTTTAAGCACCAGGGCTTCAGGCCAGTTATTTTACATTAAGAAGGTTCATGGTCTGCACTCTTGTGGGAGAAGAGGCTGGACTCTGCCCTTCTGAGCTGGGAATTTCTGGTTAAAGGCTTATAGTGCCTGCATATTTGAACTATTTCTTACTGTAATTGGTACACCTTGTTTGCTGTAGCATAGACTAGATCCAGGCCTGCTGAATCTAGTTTTGTTTGTATGCTTGTTATTTCCCTGAAAAGCTAATTCCACCTAAAACGCGGCTTTTCAGCTTCTGTGGATCCCTAGTGATATCTGCATTGCTTACTGTACTTATTTCCTTGTTTCACTTGAAAGAAAGTTACTGTTTGTCATTTTTGCATTTAAGTTACCTGGCACTTGCTCACTAAAACAATTATATAAGTCAGCACTAAAAAATTAAAAGCACTACACCCTCACAAACTCCCCCTGGAGTACCTTGCTCCCCATTGGCCATTTTTTTCAATTATAAAGAAATTCCCAATACTATTCTAGCATGTCCAAAGGTCAGTTGTCAATCTCCTCTCCAGTCCAGCTGGTGAATCTGGGAATCTTGAGGCAATGTTACAACTGCCTCATGTACACAGACAACCCTCTCCTCCTCCCAACAAATTCCAACATGTGTGAGAGATGCAACCATATAGCCAAACTGGAGGCTAAGCTCTCTCAACTCAGTACTGGCGTAACCAGTCAGGAGGAGAAGGAAACCACACTCACTACAATTCCAGTCTCACATAGACCTACCACGACAGCAAACCAAACACATAAACACACAAAAACATACTTGGAGGCTCTAAATAAAAATCTGCCTAAGCAGCAGAGACCTCCAAAGCAGACACCCAAGCAACCGCTACCCCAAAACAAAACACGTGCAACACATAGCTCACAAAGCCAGTGTGCCGAACAGTCACAGCCCTTAAGGCTAAACAACACACCTGATACACTTGTAATAGGTGACTCTATCATCAGGCACACTGACGTCCCACTCACCAGGCTGAACAAGGAGAAGGTCACGGTGAGCTGCCTGTCGGGCACTAGGATCCGCCACATAACACAAGCACTCAGGTCACTCCAAGGCAAGTACAAATATGACTCAGTCATTGTCCATGCTGGTGTGAATGACCTGAGACGTACCTCCCTGGACTACATGAAAAGAGACAGAGAGGAGCTCTCTGAGCATGTAGCCCAGGCCGGTATGACCCTGACCTTGAGTAGCATCTTACCCTCACCAAGAATGATGCCACAGTATGAAGACAAGATTATCAATTTCAACAATTGGCTTAAGTATTGGTGTCATTCAAAGGGGATCCAATGCCTGTCAGCCTGGGATGACATGCTCGACAAGCCACGATGCTTTGCTAGGGACGGCTTGCACCTGTCACCCCTGGGCTTTCAGATATTGGCAAAGGCTCTTGCTACCCCATAGTGCCTTTTTTAGGCAAGGCTCAAAAGACAAACCCAACTCCATAGGTATCACAAGGGATAAGAAACTAAGAGTAATGCTACTCAATGCCAGAAGTCTAAACCTCAAGATGCACGCACTCGAAACTCTCCTTAGCATGGAGAACATCGATATCTGTGCAGTAACAGAAACCTGGTTCAAGGCTCTCGAGAGCACCCCAGCACTACCAGGTTATACCTCATACCATGCTTTTTGGCCCCAAAACTTGGACCGAACCACAAAAGGAGGGGGAGTATCAATATTCGTCAAAGATACCCACACCTCCAGGTTGGTGGCACAGCATGAAGCATCAGAGACTATCCATGTGCAACTAACAGTGGGTAAAACTGCCTTCCAGTTTATAGCCTGCTACAGACCACCCTCCCAAACCCAGGAACCCCACTCGGCCTTCCTGAGAAGACTGGAAAATATGAAGGTCTCTCCAAACACCATTATATTGGGCGACTTCAACTACCCAAACATAGACTGGGAGCATTACTCTAGCTCCAACACCCTAGCCCAAAGGTTCCTAGAATGTATAAACTCAAATGCTATGGAACAACTTGTTACCACTCCCACAAGAGGGAAAACATACTGGACCTGATCATCACCAACATGGGGACTCTATGCTCCAGACCAGAAGTGTATCCCTCACTGGTAAGATCAGACCATAAACTAATCTCACTGGATATTCACATCCCGACCCCACCCCATGCCCAGAAAACCACAGTGAAAAACTTCTCTAAAGCAAATTTCACACTTCTCAAAACCAAGGTGGAATCCTTCAAAGCCCCCGGGCCTGTGGATAATACAGCCCAGACCACAAAATCCTTTATAAACGCATTCTATGAACACCTTCAGGAATGCATGGATCATGCAATCCCAAATAAAACCAAGACCCAATCCTCCAAATGCAGATGTCCTGTCTGGTGGACCCCAGCCATAAACAAACTATACAATAGAAGGAGGAAGCTACTACATGATAGAGCAAACTCCTAAAAAGGGAAGGCATCTCTGATTAGTATTAGCAAAAAACTACGGACACTCATAAAATCATCTAAGGCCAGCTTTGAGAGAAAAATTGCACAGGACACTAAGGATAATCACAAGGCTTTCTTTAGTTATGTTAGGAACCTGGGTGGGAATTCCCAGATATGCTCAGAATTAGTCCAAAATGACAAAAAGTACACCGAACCCACAGACATTGCCAACATCCTAGCTGACAGGTTCAGCGCAAACTTCTTCCCCCCCCTCCCCACCAAAAGGGCTAATATCTATCCCAGCAGAGTGCTACCCCCCTGACATCTCAGATGCTCAGGTAAGAGTTGCCCTCTCCAAAGCAAGAAACACAGCATCAATGGGACCAGACGGTGTCCCAGGCTGTGTCCTACATGAACTCCAAGAAGAGCTAAACCCAAACCTAAAACTACTGTTCAATCTCAGCCTTACTACAGGATATGTACCCAAAGAGTGGCGTACATCAACAGTGGTCCCTTTCCACAAAGGTGGTGCCTCAACGGATCCTGGAAACTATCGCCCCATAAGTCTCACTAGCTTGGTCTGCAAAGCTATGGAAAGGATCATCATGGACCTTATAGATAAAGATATTGGGGACATGCAGACACTGGATCCTACCCAGTTCGGCTTTGTTAAGGGCAGATCCTGCCTCTTAAACCTGGTTGATTTCTTTGAAACAGTCACCAAGGCCATTGACAAGGGGAAGGTGGTTCACACAGCCTACCTGGACCTTGCAAAAGCCTTTGATACAATACCCCACTCGGGCATTATAAATAAGCTCACCAGCTTAAATATAAACCCCTATGTCACTAGATGGGTTGCAAACTGGCTCAAGGACAGAACCCACATGGTTAGAATAACTGGAGCCATGTCAGACTCCAAACCAGTTACAAGTGGTGTCCCACAAGGCTCAGTCCTGGGACCTCTCTTGTTCGGTATATATTTCTCGGAGGTACAGGCCAACATGGAAGGACTGTGGCTGACCAAGTTTGCAGATGACTGCAAACTGGGTGCCATAATAGACTCTCCAGCTGACACAAGCATTCTCCAAAAGGGCCTCATAGAAACAGACAACTGGTGCCAGAGCCATGGCCTCAAGCTAAACGCCAAAAAGTGTATAGTCATCCCCTTTGGCAAAAACAAAGTGCCCACAAATTACCACATAGGTGGTAATCCATTAAGTACAGAAGAAGTAATTAGGGACCTGGGGACCCAAGTTGATAGCAATCTCTCATTTGACAACCATGTGGCCAAAGTGGTTAGAAAAACATTTATATAGCCCACCTAATCATGAAGGGATTCACATCTAGATCAGGGAGGTCATCGTGCCTCTTTACTCATCCCTCATCAGGCCCATAATTGAGTACAATGCCCCTTTTGGGATGTACCTTACCAGACACCTGCAGCAACTGGAAAGACCCCAAAAGTACCTCACCAAGAGGATCAAGGGGCTCAAACAGATGCCGTATGCTGCCCGGTTAAAGAAACTCCAGCTCTACTCAGTGGCATACCGCCTGCTCAGAGGCGATCTGTGCCTGACGTATAAAGCCATGTCCAACCCGGAATTAATGGACATGCTGCACCTCAGAAAATCCAAATCCCATCAAGCTACGAGCTCGAGGGACTTAAACCTCAGCACTGAAATAAATAGGACATGCTGGAGGGACAGATTCATAACCCAGAGGCTCCCTTCACTGTGGAATAAAATCCCAGTCCAGGTCAGGCAGAGTCCCTCATTGACTCTCTTCAAGAGGAATCTTGATGAGTGGATGGGAGATCGTAGGTTTACCCTGGGTATCACTTCTGTGTCACTGTTAGACAGAGGCACAGTATACTAACCTTGAAAAAGGGCATAGCAAAATTAATTTAATATGGGTGGCGAAAGCCATACACACTCTGGCTAGGCTTATAAATGCCCTAGGGCAGATAGCCTAGTATGAACCTATGAACCTATGAACTACAAAACTAGGACTGCTGTGGCTTATGCTTGTGTGTGTGTAAAACATATCACTGATTTTTGTCTGTGCATGCACCCAGTAATGCCAGGACACAGACATTATTCTTCTGGGTATCAGTAAAAAATGTACTTAACAAGTAATTATATTTCAAAAGTAAGACATAAAATATATCACAGAACATTCAGACACTTAGATCTTCTTGGAGTCTGGTGGTCCTCACTAACCAGACTGTATAAATGGATACTGGGGACTCCCTTAATTATCCTTGACTCTGTGAGGACCCCCACAAAAGCTATTACTGGTTGAAGAAAAATGAGGACAAAATTGTATCAATTTTCTGACTGAGCTGTTTAACCTGAACAATGCTGAGATATGACCCTTTTAGGATAAAGCTAATAATAGCCTCTGGTTTCAACCACACCCATTCTAAAATGAGTCCTGCTCAAATGTCTATGTACAGAAAGCTGCTGTAGGTTATGGGGGTCTGGGGATTGTGTGGTTATTACAACTTTAATTTTCATCACAGTCAAACCTTAGAGGTGTGCACATGAAGTCATTATAGCTTGTGATTGAGCTGAAGACAGTGTGGTCATTGTTTATTTACTTTTCTCACTGACCTCAAAAGTGTAAAAAGAAGGTTACTATAGCTTCTGTAGGGGTGGTATACTGTCTAGGACCAGCAAATTAGAGTATATTACTGAAATCATTCTCACAATCACACATCAGGCACATATACATGGGGCTGACTTTGAGGGTTAGGGGTGAGGAAGCATACTATGTATACATATATCAGCAATCACTTGAAATATATGTCTAAGGCAAATTAAACCTCTGCTTTCATTCTAGTCTAACACCAGAGGGATGTATAGACAGTGGCTGTCTTTTGTGAGGGGTTAGGGAAGGAGGTAATATTCCCAGATAATACCTATGTAGTCCCACACCTGGCTTGTTAGTTTATTGTGAGTTACTATTTTGTCAGCTTTTAACATTAAGCCTTGGGCACAACTTATGTCTTCCTTGAAAGAAAAAAAATAAGACTGAAATTATTTTTTTTCATGATTTTTGTTTAGGCCACCATTGGAGTAAAATGCTGAGAAAATCCTCTAAAATGCATCCTAGGGCGCATATATAACCCTTATGGCTTTGGGGGCACCAGCTCAATTGAGTTATTTCCTAAATGGTTACTAGTGTGCTTTCTTGGTCAGGAAAGGTGTACTGAAAGGATGCAAAGAAAACTAAAGCTGAACAGCAACAGTAAATTTCTTTCCTTATTAATAATTTGTGTTCAAGGCATTACTGGATGAAACTTTGTGTAAAAAGAAAAAAAAAACTTTACAATGCAGTTCAAATGATATAGAAAGTTATGGCTTCTTGAAAAAGCTGAGAGTAAGGCAAAATGTAAGAAAAGGAAGAAAAAAGTAATGTGCATGGCATGGAGAGCCCAAGGGGGGCGATTAGAGGAGAGGACTGGAGGATGTGCGGGGGTGGGGTGGGGTGTTGAAACAGTAGGCCTAGTCGTCACTTCATTTAAGTCCAGACCTGCACATATAGTTGTTGTACTGTATCTTTGTTGCAACTAAATGCCAGTAACTGTAAGTGTCCCTTTGTTAGACAGGTCAACAAAGTGTGGTATATCAGCTTGTTGTAATGTAACAGCTTATAGCTATGGTCTGTCTGTGCGTACTACTCCTAAAGGTTTGCAGTACAAACTAAAAAGTTTCTTAGGAGGTGTGACATTGACAGGATGATACTTATATTGAAGTGCCTAGGGCCCCCCCAACTTGACATTTGCTGGGGGCCCCCAAAATGCTAACACCTGGTCTAAGGTACTCTGGACTCTGCTAGGTAGCTCCTGTACTTTTTCTGTCTCTCAAACATCTTCTTTTGGAATGCTGGAAAAGGTTTCTCTGGCCAAGTCTCAATATGATCTTTGTTGGAAGAAGAAAGAGAAGCAGAATCCCTTTCTACTTGTTGCCTCAATCTTTTTTGGATAAACATTTTTATTTACTTCTTAGCTTTTACTGCATTTTGATCCTCCAGGAAAAAAATATTCTGAAGACAACTTGATACAGCAGCTTGAATCTCACACCTGCCTTTTGACATTTCCTGGTTGCTTAGATAAATTTATTTCTGTTCTACTAAGTGTAAAGTGAATAATAATTTTCCATAAACAATTTGTTGTATCCAATTTGTAATACTTTCCTTCCTGCCACAATTTTGCCAGGATCAACTCTTTTTGCTCATATGATTGTATCCTTATTAATATAGTTCTTGGCTGCTTTTTCAAGGCCAGGATTGGAACATACATACAGTGTGTCCTCTCAAATAAATCTTGCTGTGGAACACCAGTCTAATTGTGTATTTGTTCTTTGGTAAAAGTAGTGTATGATCTGTTCCTTCCAGTTTATCTGGTACAGCAGAAAATGTCAGGTTTTCACTGTGCATGCTCTCTTCTAACTCTACTCTATTTTGAAACAGCACTTCTTGAGAAGCCTTGTGCTCAGCCATCCTCTTCTTTGTTTTATCTTCTGATTTTTGCAGTTTTACCAGTTTGTCTGAATAGCTAGGCAAAGCTTCTTTTATTTTTTGAGCCTTTTATTGTTTAAGTTGATATATTCATTTAGTATTATATTTACTGTAAACAGCACTGAGTGTATTTCGTTTATTTTTTTCCTCTAAACTAGAGGCCATGTAATGTACCATAGCTGAAACTTGAACTCTTTTTTTTGTTGAACAGCTGCAGTTAAGAGTTTTTCCTTCTCCTTTTTTGGTTGATTTCATCTCAGGTTCTCCAAATTTCTTCTTTGCTTGCATCCATGCAGTATAATTTATATCCAATGACTGAATTTTACTCAAACAGGCAGTTACACTGGCCCTTTTTTAACAGTTTCTTTTTTCGCACTGGGAGAGCTCAAATTAACCTGTTGATTAGTGTGTAGCCATTTTGGAAGTTCTCGTAGAAAGGAAAGCTCGTGCAAGAACCATGGACTCATCATTGACTCAAATGTTGAAGTTGCCCAATACTAATCAGTTTGTCATTGAAAGCACTGGGTCAACAAGGGAAGTCTTTAAACTCCTGAGGGAACATTCTCCAATTATCAGGTGGATGGTATGTGAGAAAGATCCCACATCTTGGCCTTTTACATAACACATACTAGTACTTGTGTCAAACATACCCTTTGACAGTCTCAGGGGAAATTTATAACAAATCATGACTCCACCCCTAATCTTATTAGATCTTGAGCACTGTACCATAGAAAATCCAAAGGAGAACAGCAGTACCTAAATAAAGACCAAAATTGGCATCTAGCCAGACAGGTCTAAGCGATAAATTATGAAGTCAGCATCATGCAACAAGTCCAAAATAATACCAGGCTTATTGCTGAAGAATGTTCTTTAATATAAAGTGTCCATATACAGGTCAAAAATACCCAGGTCCCTGATGCTTGTCTGGAACAATCATTTCATATAGACACAAGTAACTCCAACTTAGACCACTAATTGCCAAAACTGTTTATTAACCAAAAAACAAAGCTTTCGGGTAACAACCCTTCCTCATTGTTAATACATTCCATAAAACAGTATCCCAATTTAAGGAAGTGCATGTCAAACACATGATAACAGCCAGCCAATAAAAAAGTTATTCTAATTAGCATTTAAAATAAATGCAAAAACTACACAATAATAGAAGAACATCAGAATGAAATAGTTAATGAAATTGCATTTGTTTTCTAGCTAATATAGGTTTTATACTAACAGAACTGTTCAAACTAGGTTTTAAATCAGCCCCTAACCTAATAATCCAGCTGTGTACCATATATTCCAAAATATTATTCAAGTCTCCCCCTCTAATACGTTTATGCACCACATGTATAACTCCAAATTTAAAACCATGACTAGGGTCAGTATTCAAAATATGGAGAGGGCATTTATTTGAATGTTCCTACATATATCCAACTTATGCTAGATAATACATTCCCTAAACTTCTGTCTACATTTACCAACATAAAAACAGGAACATTTCACACAAGTTGCTAGGTATACGATGCAGGTAGTATTACAGGTGGCATAACAGTCAAAAATATATATTCTTTTAGGTAACAGATGAACAAATGTATCACTATTGGGGGCAAAAATATCCCTACAATAGCTACAATTTAAACAAGAGAAAGTTCCAGATGTATTTATAGTTCTGTCATTACCATGGGCCAAAATCTTTATAACATAGTCTTCTTTTTAAGTTTTTACAGATCTTATATGTAACTCTAGGTCTCTCATCTAATAACTTTTGCAAATCAAGCATAGCTCTTAGAATACTCCAATTTTTATTTATTATGCTCTTCACATCCCCAGTTCTTATGCTATATGTAGTCTTGTGTCTTGTGTCTTTCGGCTTTTCCTGATTAGGGGTCGCCACAGCGGAACTCCGGTCCGCTAATGATTGGCAGTAGAGTTTTACGTGCTGGCTTGCCGGGCCTAATGCACAACCTTCAACGAAGGAACGCCCGTTCATGCATGTTGCCACACAGAAGACGCTCTAACTGAGAATCGAACGGGCAACGTCTAACTGTGAGGCGACAACGCTACCGCAGCACCACCATCTTATGTTATATGTAGTAACTTATCTAATTCTATCATTTTGGCCGACAACATTGCTATTCTGCTGCTAACTAACTATCTCATGAAAGAATGGTTTAGCTGTAGTAGCCCAGTTGTTAAAAAAACTTCATTCATTATGCCCTTTATAACTATGAGACTATAACCTCTTTCCTGAAATTCCTTGGCCATTTGTTGCATCTGTTCCCAACACATAAGATCATTGTGTTGTGTCTATAAACCCTAATGAATTGACCCTTCATGACCCCATTAAACACATATGGCTCATGCATACTTTTATGATGTAAATAACGGTTAGTATGCACCTCTTTCTTATGAACACTAGTTTCCAATAGGTTAGTATTCTTACTTATTTTCACATCTGGAAAAGTAATACTTCCTGGTGAACAAGTCATCTTAAACTGTAAAAAACATATCGCGTTATTCAAATATTCAACATATTCATTAACACTTTGCTCATTCCCCTTTCAAATTAAAAACCAGTCATCCACAAAACATTTATACATTAAAATATTACCATTCATTTCATTTTTGTCACTATAAGTAAATTCACATTCCCATTGATTAAGAACCAGGTTTGCATAGGTGTTAGCCATAGGAGTACCTATGGCTACACCAGCAACCTGAAAATATGGTTGATTATCAGAAATAAAAGCATTCTTAGTCAAAACAACATCTAAAAGCTTACACATATTTTCTACCTCCCTAGCCTGCATACCTATGGTAACGCAAAGACAATTATGAATGGCATTAATACCATAATCATTGGGTATTACTGTAAACATTAAGTTAATGTCTAAGGTAACAAGTAGAAAATCAACTTCAGAATTAGTGCTATGCCACACATAAAGCTTGGTTAAGAAATCACCTGTATCCTTTATAAAACTCCAATAAAAAAGATATTTACTTAAAATAGTTTGTGAGTGAATTGAAATGGGTTCAGTGACCCACCCCCTTCCTGAGACAATGAGTCTCATGAGGGATGGGTCAAAGGCTTATGTATTTTGTGTAAACCATATAGTTGTGGTATTATGGGACATGGCATTGTAAACAAATTAAATAAATCAGTAGTAATATCATTATCCACTTGCATCTCATAGACCAACATATTAACATCCATTATACATTTTTTAATGTCCATAAAGTAATTCTTATAAAAATATTCTCATCAAATAAAAATCCAAACATAGAGGCATTATATGCATCTCTATTCATAATTACAATAGCGTCTGCTTCCTTAATAATCAAATCGTGAGTGACTTCTAATTGCTTAAATGCATCATTTTCCTACATTGATATATTGTACTGTTTATTCTTAGCTTTAGTGCTATAAACCTGTCTAAGTTCCCATTCACATATATCATGGAAGACAGATACTATGGGCAACTGTTAGGAATAAAGACACTTTTAAACCCTTATTCAATAACATAATCTGTGAAGGAGTTAACTCATAATCTGATAAATTTAAGATACTTCCTAAAGTCATTGTTTCTGACAAACCGACTTGTACATTAAAGAGGGACTGTTGTATTTCCTTATGATCCCATTTTTCCTTCTCTTTGTGCTTGAACGGCCTCTCGATTGGTTGTGGGGCCCTGTCTCAATTCTGTCCAGTAGACTGAGAAGTATCCCTCCTCCCGACATAGGAAAAACCTCACGGGATTGAATAACTCCATTAAGCATTGTTTGCAGTAAAATACTTTGACTAGTCAGCTTCAGAGAAGTAGAGTCAACCTGAATGGATGAATCTGAATTTACTGATTGTTGATTGGTTGTCCCTGTGGGCAATGCAGATTATACAGCATTTTCTGCTGGGGGAGGTGGAGTATCAAGCTTAGATTGTGAATGAGATTCCAGGGGAACATTCTTATTCACTACCATCACAAATTGTAGTTGTTGATTGGTGGAAGTGCTATTGCCATTTACAGGCACAGTGAAGGAGTCCAACACATACATGACCCATCTAGATGTACATTGTATATCAAGACGCTTTTCAGTTTTTGGCCACGGGAATATGTGGCCAAGTTTAAAATCATTCACATCCCTTATCAATTTACATTTTTTAGTTGATTCCAGCTTATTATCCAGTCTCTGTAATCTGTCAGTCATTTGCTGGTAGATATATATTAAATCATTAAAAACAGACATAGCCACTAATCCCCCTTCAAGTTTGACAATATCTTCCATTAACTGGGCATCAATATTAAAAAAACAAAAAAGGGTCCATGAGTAGGAACAGCACAGTTTTAATATCAGTTTTCCAAAAGAAAAGTTTGGAGTTGTGTGGGCTTCAATATTAACAAAAAAACACACTCATTAAGATCATATAATCAACTGCTGCCACTTCTTTAGAAGCTCGGAATAAGTATTTGCATATGCCATCATTTTTAACACACGCGAACAACGAGGGACAACACCAGGCTCCAGATAAGCCATAAAGCTCAGCCACTGCCACTGGAGCTTTCATATCCCAGGGCAGTAGTTGGACAGCCTAGTGACTGGCAAGGTCAAACAAGATGTAAGCTCCCACCTGTCCCTCTACAGTGACCACAACAAGGCTTCCTCAAAATATGACACCTGTGATAAAGTTAATTGTTGTTAGAATCCAGTCCAGAGATGCAAAAATAGCTAATTGCCAGGAGGCAGTCCCTTGAATAATGTAAAGTATTGCCCCTCAAGATAAATAAACTGTACACCATTTAAACTTGCTTAAAAATAAGAATCCAGCAAAGCTATAAAAAATTAGTCCAAAAGCCATTGTGAAACATTCAATGGTTATGAACAAATCTTGTCTAAGATTAAAACAGATAAACTTCTTGTGCATAAAAATACACTGTAAGATAAACACAAAGTGAAACAGATACCATGAAGATGTAGGTGTATAAATGCTTTTATAGATATGGTTATAAATTAAACTGAGTCTGCAGCTGGCAATCATGACATAGTTTCCAGATAATTCTGCTAAAAAAAAATGACACAGTTTTAAAGATGTTCCCATCTATCATTTTCATTATCTGTGTTATCAATTTCAAAACAGTTTAAGCCAGAAATGAAGCCATTAGCTTAATAGGCTAACTAAAATAAAAAAAGACTAGAGAACCTTAAATATATAGTGTTATAATATCACTCCTGCTAATTCTATGTAGAGGAGAAATTTTCAATGTTTTTCAGTTGTTGTGGCATAAAAAGGACATTATTTTTTCATTAACTTTCATAATATAACTGCTCCATTACTTTTGAAACTAGGGGCATAGAGTAAAGGCATTTTATACGACACTATTCCAATATAACTATATGAAAATTGCCATTAAGACTACACATTTGAAGGAGGCCAAAATATCCACAAACAGTCAGGATTAGGGGCCCAGCCATGCCGAACATGATCAGGTTTAATGGGATTAAGTAAAGTAATCCTATATCCAAATGCATACTGCAGTATAACAAATAGAAGCATACACAGTCTGCAGTGTTTTATAACATTTATGAAAAGTGACCTCCTCTTTGACCTGTTCCAGTGTTATTCTGAACCACAGGGTTCATAGTACCTTCTTCATGTTTGTCCTACATCAATGCATGTAGTTATATGCTCACCTCCAAATGATGTATGCTGTCAAAGTGCAGCATTAATGTTAGTGTACAGCACACTGAACAGTTATGGCAAACACACAATTCTGATTCAAAATTGTACATCTACCAGTACTGTGGATTAGACATCCCATACACTATGTTTGGCTGTCAGAAAGTAGGGCCTCTGAATCTCACCTAATTAATGAGTAGTTGAGGGAAGAGGTGAAGCTGGCAGGCGTTCATTACAATGTGGAATGATAGACAAGGGACATACATTTATGCCAAAAGCAAACCAGCAGGTATGTGTAGTCTGCTTGTATGTTGCAGCTAGTGTCATACAGCTGCCACCCAACACACACACACACACACACACACACACACACACACACACACACACACACACACACACACACACACACACACCTTTATTTAGTCACATTTGTCCTGAGCTAGTTTATACATATTCTTCCACATTTCTGTATACATTCTAGTGAACTACTGTATTTCCTCACAACATTCTGTGATTAACAGTACTTCTTGAAGTCTATTCCATATCTGTTCCATCAGCCAACCATGTCTTTTTTTTCTATCGCATTCTTCTCAAGGACTGCATTTCTCTTTTGCTTCTCTGGTGGTATAGAGGGATAAAGCCCTGACTTCGGCCCAGTTGACCTGGATTTAATTAGCATCTCAGGTGACTGACAGAGTGACATAGAGGGATGGGTGTGCCAAACCCAGGTGGAGGGCATTCATCGATGATGCTCCCTTAAGGAAGTTGTGGTCCAAAAAATGGGAGTTCCCTTGGATGTAATAAATGAGTGCAGGAGGTGGGGAAGGGAGTGGGTAGGGCAAATTAAGAAAAAAAAGGAGAAATGCAAAGAAGGCTGAGCCCCCAAATGCCTTTAGGATCCATGGCCTGTTCCAGCAATGCAGGAGTAGGTTCAGAGGGTTAGAGGGTAAGCTGGTAGACCTGGAAGTGCAGAGCCAGTTAAACGATGTTTCAAGGAGAACCAAAAAAAAAAAAAAAAGAACTGCATTCCTCCCACCTTCCTGTCTATAGAATTGTGTTCATATCTGCTCCTTCACAAAAGTAAACATTCCATTACCCCTCAAGCCTTTCTGCAAATGAGAGATGATTCTTTTCTATTAATGATTTTGTAACTCTTTATATTTTCCAAAAGTGGCCTCCAAACCTAGAAATGGAATTCCTGGAGGAGCTTCACCAAAACCTTTAACCAGTGTCCTCAGATTAGCGTACAAATTTTGTATGCCAGTGTTTGATTAGTCCTTACTAGAATGTTTTTCATTTTTACCCTGGTAGCTCATGCTTTGTATGCCAGTGATCCACAGGTACTTTTTTCTCCTATATTTTTGCTAGGGGTCCCTATTAATTTGACGAAGCTTTAGCTTGTCGAACTACAAAAGATCGACAGCTAAAGATTGAAAGAGCCAAACTGCGAACAGCCAGCTAAGCAAATTTTTTCTTAGGGAAAGAATTTGCTTGTCCATTAATGGGAATTTGCCCTTTCCCAGATGTGGAGCAATCTCAGAGTTAGTATATTTAGTTAGGGGGGTGTGGGGGGGTGAAGCCCCCCACTTAACTCAGGTTGAAAGGTTTTTGTTTTGTGTAACGGCCAAGCAAATTCTTTCCATGGGAAAAAAAATTTGCTTAGCTGATCGTTCGCGGTTTGTACATTTCGATCTTTAGCTGTCGATCTTTTGTAGTTTGACAAGCTAAAGTTTCGTCAAATTAATAGGGACCCTTTTACTAGCACCACCCCTCCACACTGTAACTTAGGACTACAGTAACTAAAGTAAATTACATTTCTCTTAACCCAGATGCCATTTTTATGTCTGGTCTAGTATCCTCACCAAATCCCTTATTTAAACTCTATCCAACTTCTTTCATAGTTATGTAAAAACACAACAAAACAGTCCTGGACAAGGAGCCTCTTCAGAACAAAGTGAAATATATCGAAAAAACAGATGAGGCTCACCACAGCAGATATATAAAAACCACGTTTAATCACTGCAGTACAAAGTAAGCGCTTTCATGTCTTTTCAACGCTTCATGAGACTTAAAACTTATTACCCTTGAATAAATGAATCATATTTCTAGTGCAGCTGGTGAAATCTACAGTAGATATACTGAACAGTATCAGCTCTAGTATTAGCCCTTGTGGCACCTCAGCTGTCATCTCTCTCTCTTTCTCTTTGTCTTCTGAATTCATTCCCAAAATCACCATTCTGAAGTACCTGGTTCTGTTCCATAAGCAGTTACATGTCTTTTGTATGGTATGGTAAACTGTGAACTAGTGATTGCACTTGCAGATACCATATTTCAGATTGGGTCCACTTTGTAATTTCGAAATACCAAAATCCCGAATTTCAGTATTTCGAAATTACAAAGCTGAAAACCCAAGCACAACTCACAATTCCGAAAACGAAATTCAAAATGCCGAAACTACACTACACATACAGTACACACATAAACAAACACAAAACTCCCCCCCACAATCAAATAAATGCATCTACACTATAGATAAGCAGGGGGACAAGCCCTCTTGTACCCCCCATGTGGGAGGCTGTGCCCCCACACCCCCTACTTATATATTCTAACCCAAGATTGCACAAACATAAACACAAACGAAACTCACACACACACATTTTACAGTCCATCACACACACACACACACACACATCACAGTCACAACACATGCTTACACACACTAAAGCCCCTAACCAACACATTTACACACACAAACTTACCTAAATTCAACCCATACATCCACACAACGCACCAGCGTAAGCATAAATTCAACATCTCTGTGATTCGGGATTTTGAATTTCGTGCTTCTGCCGGTTTCGGATCTTTGAGTTTTCAGCTTTGTAATTTCGAAATACTGAAATTTGGGATTTCAGTATTTTGAAATTACTAAGTGGACCCTTCAGATTACATGTAATCAGGCCTTCTTATTAATCAGTACACAGTGGCCGAAGGAGGTGGTGATGTCACAAATTACCTACCCTATATTCTCTTGAAATCCCTCTGTGTACTCTCCCTCCACTACCCATTTTAGTCCATTCCATGATTCTACAACCCCCCTCTGTACAAGAAAAAAAAACCTTTGGATACTCAGGGAGTACTTAGTCCCTACAATCTGCTCTTTGTGTGTGTGTGTGTGTGTGTGTGTGTGTGTGTGTGTGTGTGTGAACATGGACTTTTTAAGATTAAGTCTCTAGAATGAGGTGCACTTGAGAGGTGCAGTGTGCTCTGACCAAGGCCCTGTAGAGTGGAAGCACTACTCTTTGAATCTGGAATATACTCTCTGTAAGATTTGCCCCAGAATACTGTTTGTTGCTGCCACCATCCCCTTACTCTGTAAGAGTACTCTCCAGTGATTCAGTGGAGATACTTCACACCAGGGTTGTTGAGCCCCAAGAGAAGTACTTTGCATTTATTTGCACTGACCTTCACCTGCCACATTTCTGTTCACTTGTTCATCCTTTCCATATCCTTCACTAGTCACTTTCTCCTTCTTACATTGCCGCACTGATCTTTGTATCATCACTGAATAGGCTGTTCCTGTTGTCTGTTCTCTCTATCATGTCTTAGACAAGCACACTGAAGTGTACTGTATCTAATACTCCACTAATCACTTTCCTAATTCCTCTCCCTACAGTCCTCTGGGCACTGAATTCAACCACACAGCAATCCAATTCCTCTATCTTGGTCCTGTCCCCAAACCTGTTCAGTTTTCCTATCACTCTCCTATGTGGGACCACGTCAAGGGCCTTACTGAATTCCCAGCATACCATGTATTCTGGTACTACCCTGTCAAGTTAATCTATAACACAGTCATAAAACTGAACCAGATTTGACTGATATGCCCATAAAATTATCCTGGCTGTTGCTCTGGAGACTGCTGTCCTTGGGAAATGCTACAAGCCTTCCCGTCAGGATTCTGTCCATGTCATGACTTTCTCTGCCATTGTTGTCAAGCAAATGGACCTATAATTCTACAGATTTTTTTTTCTCCTCTCCACTGTACAAAGGTAGCACATTTTCTTTGTTCTGCACTAGCCAGTGATCTGTAGGTGATCTCCAGTAAGGGGTCTGCTGAGACATTGGCCAGAATCATGAAGACTCTGTAAAGTGGACAGTCTGTTCCTTGTGCTTTATCCTTCCTAATGGCAATCAGTTACCTCTCCACCTCCGTCATCTCTGTTCTGGTCTCTGTCTACTGTTCTCCCCATTTTGCCATGTTTCTGTCCAAGTATTTAACCCCTTTTTGTTTTCCATTATAAAGACTGCAGCAAAGTGTTCATTCAATACTTCTGCTTTGTTTCAGATTTCTATGATCTGTATTTGATCTTTGCTTATCTTGGCCAGTTCTGTTCCTGTCTTCTTCCTTTCTACTCTGTACCTAAAATAGGCCTTACTTCCCTTGTTAATCCCTTGTACAAACTTCTCTGGTAATCAGAACACTTGTAGTGAGGTCTTGAGGAAGAAGAGTACGTATAATCCTCCTCTACACCCTCAATTAAAAAAAAATGAAACTTTAGTTGAGAATGAATTGAGGGAAGGTGTTTCCAAGAACAAATGTGGGCCCAACCTTACCTTAAGGTATTGGATGATATTAGATTCTTTGAAGGTGATGAAACCTGATAAGGGTGGGGGATTAGCTTTGATGGGCACAACACTATATAAAGCCAAAATGATGGACATTTTAGGGGACAGTAGCAAATATGTTAGAGTGTCAAAAATGAGATTAATATCTAAAATAAAAAGCTAGATTTAGTTTTAAATGATTTACTAACTGATGGATTAATAAATTCAGACACCTACAATTATCTAAAGAATGAGAGGCCTAAAATCTGTTCTATTTTTGGGATACCAAAAATACATAAGGATATTTTGGAAACACCTTTAAGGCCAATAGTGTCTGTGGAAGGATCTAAAACTGCCCCTCTGGCTAAACATTTAGATCATAAGCTGAAAAAACTATGGATGGGTGAAAATGAAATTTTGAAAGACTCATGGGATTTTTTTTAAATTAGATCTGAACTATTTGATGATATGTTTTTTGTTACTATAGATACTGTTGATCTGTTTTGTGTCATACACCATGACAAGGGTATGGAATGGTTTGATGAAGCTTTTGTCTCAGAGTGGGAGACTTAATCATAACAAATTTTGTACATATTTAGAACTCATTGAACTGGTACTGAAAATAATTATATATATTTTTTTGAAAGTAAGTTTTTCCAACAGGTTAAAGGTGTAGCTATGGGGGCTTGTTGTGCCCCCCACTTATGTACACATTGTAGTGTCCATGTAGGAACAAAAATGTATACTCAATTCCAAGTATAAGACATGCTGGACATTGTACAAAAGGTACCTGGACGATATATGTTTATTTTGGGTTGATATGGGAGACAGAGTAAGAGAATTTATGGGGTACCTTGAAAAGACTACAGATTGTGTGAAATTTACTTATAACATTAGTCACAATACAATGAATTATTTAGCTATGACTATCCACAAGGTGAATGGGGGGTTTAAATCTACAGTTTCCAGGAAAGAAACTTTTTCTAACTCATATTTGTACTTTACACGTGCCCACCCTCTACACCAAAAAAAAAAGTATTTTTAAGGGACAATATGTCAGGGCAAGTAGAATGACTTCTGACAATATAGATTTTGGTACAGAATGTGATTTTTTAGAAAATTTGTTTAAAGGGAGAGGTTACCCTCATAAGTTCATTGAAAAAGTCAGGGACGAAGTCCTGAAAGGTAGAAATGACAGATTTTCACCGCCCTTAGCAAAGAATATGGCAAATCCAAGGGAGATTAATGAAGAGAAAGGTAATAATGAACAAGGTGAAGGATTTACTAGGGCATTACTAGGGCATTTGTGACAGATTCTAATGGTGATGCCCAGGTGATTAGAAATATTGTTGAAAGAGAATGGGAAAGGTTTGCGAGTTTAACTGATTTAGTTAATGTGTTCGGCAAACCTTTTAAAACTATTTTTAGGAAAGGTCAAAATTTAAAGGACCTACTGGAATACAAGGGTGTCTGGACTAATTACAAAAAAGGAAAGGGACATATAAATGTAGTGCCTGTCCCCAATGTTCATATATTAGCCACAAGGAGATGGTATACATTGAGTAGAAATAAATATATAGATGGGAAAACATACTCTAATTGCAACACAGTAAGAGTGGTATATTTGGCCTTGTGTGAATTACATGATGCCTTTTATATTGGAAAAACTGAATGTAGATTAAGAAGAAGAATATATGAACATTACTATGACATTCAGACTAAAAATAAAAAAAATGCACTTTAAAAGCACACTTTGAACTGTAGGGGCGTTAAGTTTTTAATTCTTCGTCCTTGAGAAGGTACTGATGGATGTAAGAGGAAGGCCCTGGGAGATAAAGACTGAGTTCAAAGAAGTATATTGGCAGATAACTTTGGAAGCCAATAAATCTATGGGCCTTAAAAAATATTTTTTTGTCCCCTGTGCTAAAAATGAGGGCTGCTAAGTTGTGAACTATAAGTTAACATTAGGTTTCTTTCCCCTATTGAAATGACTACTTTTTATTATTTGATTTTAGTGATTATCAAATATATTTAGAAGGTTTTTAATTTCTACAAGGCTAATATTTTATAAGGAAGGTTTACATTCAACAAAGGATTAACACTGCACAATGAGCAGGGATAGAAAGGGTCTCACTTTTGACACGATTACATATAATGGTTATATAACATACTTTTTTTTAACAATTTCTTAATAAGTTATATATTTGTTTTTTTATTGTTTTTACATGGTTTGAAATGTTTCTCCACTAGATGGGGTTATTATGTTAGGAAATTGTACTGATATTTTATGAAATATTTTTAGTAAGGGTTCTATTTAAACACTATACAGGTTTTACTTTAAGGTTCATTGCAAGTTGTTATTAGGATTTTTATCATAAAATGTTTATTTGCTCACTGGCATTGTTCACATAGAGTTGTTTATTTATCTATCCATGTATTCAACTATTTATGTACATATTTTAAATGTGCTTCATTCAATCTGTTTAGATCGTGTGTGTGTGTGTGTGTGTGTGTGTGTGTGTGTGTGTGTGTATATATAATATATATATATATATATGTGTGTGTGTGTGTGTGTGTGTGTGTGTGTGTGTGTGTGTGTGTATATATATATATATATATATATATATATAGATATATGTATGTGTGTGTGTGTGTGTGTGTATATATAATATATATATATATATATATATATATATATATATATATATATATATATATGGATCTACTACTATTCACCGAAAGCACATTTCACCGAAAATCAAATTAGAGTGCACTTTTCATAGAAAACTCATTTCACCGAAAACACAATTCACCGAAAGTTGTAGATGGCAATTACCCCACTGTAGTGCGACCCTGGAGTTAGTATATATAGTAAGGGGGGTGTGGGGGACACCCCCCCACATGGGGGTGTGAAGGGCATAGCCCCCCACATATTTTATGTATATATTATTGCCAGAGAACAGTAATATATTGCAATTACATGTATCCAGGTATATAATTCAACACCCCCCCATGTTCTATATATAATAACTCCAGGGTCGCACTACAGTGGGGAAAAGGCCATCTACAACTTTCGGTGAAATGTGTTTCGGTGAATTGTGTTTTCGGTGAAATGTGGTTTCGGTGAAAAGTGCACGGTCAAATGTGTTTCAGTGAAATGTGCTTTTGGTAAATAGTAGTAGATCCATATATATATATATATCTAGGTCTACTGCTTTTGGTCGAATTACATTTGGTTGAAAAGGATTTCAGGCAGCCCACTTCACCAAAAATGTATTTCACTGAAAACCCATTTGGTCGAATTCCATTTGGCCGAAAATGGAATATAGCCCCTGCCCCACTGCACTGCGACCCTGGAGTGAGAATATAAAGTAAGGGTGTGTGTGTGTGTGGGGGCATAGCCCCTCACATAATTGCAGTGTATGCACTATTATATGCATGTGCATTCATTAAAAATACATTGAAACATATAACGTCAGTAAAAACTAGTTGACAAATGTGGGGAGCTGTGCCCCCCACACCCCCCTAACTTTATATTCTCACTCCAGGGTCGCACTGCAGTGGGGCAGGGGCTATATTTTATTTTTGACCAAATGGAATTCGACCAAATGTGCTTTCAGTCAAAAGAGATTTCAGTGAAGTGGGCTGCCTGAAATAATTTTCGACGAAATGTAATTCAACCAAAAGCAGTAGACCCATATATATATATATATATATATATATATATATATATATATATATATATATATAGATAGATATATATAGATATATATATATATATATATATATTCCCTTCACAAGCTTGAAGTTTCAAAACTTCGAACTGCAAATGGTCGAGACGATAACATGGACATTTTGAAACTCTGAACGTTTTGAATGGAGATTGGCATACAGAGCAGAATGGGAAATTTGTCATTTTCCTCACTGTAGTGCAATCTCTGAGCTAGTATATTTATTTAGCAGGGGGTATGGGGGGTGTAGGGGAGCTTGCCACCCTACAAAAACATAAACATTTTTTTTTTTATTACAATTTCTAAGTTTCAAAACTTCGATTTTATGGTCTCAACCATTTGCAGTTTGAAGTTTTGGAACTTAAAGCTTGTAAAATCTATATATATTTACAGCAAATGTTCATTTGGTCATCTGACAAATGGTCCAGATAAATTAATTTTATGTTTATTTTGCTGAGTGGGTCTGCCATATTCCTCATAAATTTGTTGTTTTGTGGCAAAACAGTAAGGGTCTAATTCACTAAATAATTCCAAACACCAGAGTTACAAAGTTTAGGTTTTACAGGATATGGGTGTTAACACAAATTATGTCATTCGTTCAATTGCATTTGTTTATTTATTTCCTTCCTCTTTTGTTAATGGGATATACCTGAGCCGTAAGAAAGGGATGCTTTCCAGCGGTGGCCTGCGGAGAAAAGCTTTACAAAGAGAAATTTCAGAATAATACAAGTGTTGTATGAAGGTACAAGAATTTTATGTACAACTGTAGAAAAAAAGAATAGCATTTCAGATAATGAAAAAATGTTTTAGACAAATATAATGTTTCAAGAAAAATAGCAATGTAGTAATATAGTGCCAGTATTGCTCAAAGGTATGCATATTTAGATATATTTCTCATTACCCCCCCCCCCTTTTTAGGAAATACATTGATGAGGAGTTATAACTTTTAAGGTTACTGTAATGTAAGAAGATTGCAGAAATATGGTAATAGATGATGTACAGGCAGATGAATGATTGAGAAGAAGGATATCCCCCCTTTACTCCTTCCCCCTCTCTACCTGGCTGTGCTGGGGCTACTAATCGAGCCTTGGTCACCTGTGTTTCAGTCAGGGCTCTATCCCCTCTGCACCATGAAGCCAGGCAGGTTAAGTATGTTATCTTTAGGTATGCTAGGGTAAGAAATATGGAGTGGTGGAAGAGAAAGCTTGGGGCAAGGAAAATGTCATACTGTCAATATCTTAAAAATGGGCCTGATTTTAGGCCTTTGCCCTTGGTTGAAGGAAAAAAAAATATGATGAGAGCTATGAAAACAATCATTTGTTACTGCTGAATCAGGAAATACTTGAGATGGCCTTTGGAGTCTGTCTTCTCCATAGAAATGCATTGTGGTTTATGATTAGTCTAGACTGCTAATGCAAGCTGGTTATTTCTGTTAGTCAGGAGTGAGTTAGGAATTGATTCTGAGAAGAGTTCATGAGCTATACATGAAATGAATTATCAGGCTTTCATGCACTGACACAGTAATGATTATGTTGATATTTATGCGAATCTGAACTGATGTTCAACTGTAAAGATTCTAAAAGGATCATTTGTTCAACTGATTTTAGTGTGGGTTTTCACATGCTGGAGAGTTACTCTTCTAATAAAGTAGATTCGTCCTTGCTGAATTTGTCCTGGATCATGTATTCCACTGTTTGCATCACAAATTTTTTATATATTTACTGGCAGTGCATGTGTGAATCAGGTCCATTAGGAATAACTGCATTTCGTTTTATCAACATGTAATTATTCAAACCAAAAACATCTAAAACCTTGGGTTGGACACTTGTCCAAACAGTTAATATTTCCAATGTCACAAAATGCATAGGCAAGCCCCCCCCCCCCCGTATCCCACAAGACGGAGGCAAACTTCCATAACCCTAAACTAGTATATGTGCTAACTCTAATAATGTGCTAACTCAGAGAAGATGGCGAAAGTGAGGAATATGTAACACGCATGCTATTGCTCTTCTCCAAGTCTAGCTGCTACAGCAGGTCACTAGTGATCTTTTAGGTCCATCTTTCTGAGTTTCAATCAATTATCCAGCAATAAAAAAGTAGAGCTGTCCTGTGGATCTTCTGTGGCAAACAGAGATGGTAAAATGTTGAGATTTATGACATATCCTTGATTATGTATAACTGTAATAAAAAAATTAGTGTCTTTTGGAAGGCAGATTTCTACTGAAGTTCTGTATGGTCCGGAATTGATCCAATCTCTGTTCAAATTGCCCAAGCCTTATGTCGGAGGAAATGTGAACAGTGAGGTACAGGCCAACACGGAAGGACTGTGGCTGACCAAGTTCGCAGATGACTGCAAACTGGGTGCTATAATCGACTCTCCAGCTGACACAAGCATCCTCCAAAAGGGCCTCATAGAAACAGACAACTGGTGCCAGAGCCATGGCCTCAAGCTAAATGCCAAAAAAGTGTATAGTCATCCCCTTTGGCAAAAACAAAGTGCCCACAAATTACCACATGGGTGGTAATACATTAAGTACAGAAGAAGTAATTAGGGACCTGGGGACCCAAGTTGATAGCAATCTCTCATTTGACAACCATGTGGCCAAAGTGGTTAGAAAAACATTTTATATAGCCTACCTAATCATGAAGGGATTCACATCTAGATCATAGGAGGTCATCGTGCCTCTTTACTCATCCCTCATCAGGCCCATAATTGAGTACAATTCCCCTTTTGGGATGTACCTTACCAGACACCTGCAGCAACTGGAAAGACCCCAAAAGTACCTCACCAAGAGGATCAAAGGGCTCAAACAGATGCCATATGCTGCCCGGTTAAAGAAACTCCAGCTCTACTCAGTGGCATACCACCTGTTCAGAGGCGATCTGTGCCTGACGTATAAAGCCATGTCCAACCCAGAATTAATGGACATGCTGCACCTCAGAAAATCCAAATCCCATCGAGCTACCCGCTCGAGAGACTTGAACCTCAGCACTGAAATAAATAGGACATGCTGGAGGGACAGATTCATAACCCAGAGGCTCCCTTCACTCTGGAATAAAATCCCAGTCCAGGTTAGGCAGAGTCCCTCATTGACTCTCTTCAAGAGGAATCTTGATGAGTGGATGGGAGATCGTAGGTTTACCCCGGGTATCACTTCTGTGTCACTGCTAGACAGAGGCACAGTATACTAACCTCGAAAAAGGGCATAGCAAAATAAATTTAAAATGGGTGGCGAAAGCCAAACACATTCTGGCTAGGCTTATAAATGCCCTAGGGCAGACAGCCTAGTATGAACCTATGAACCTATGATGTATGATTGTCTGCAGGTGACTCAAAAGCTGAACCAACTATTTTTTAAACACTTTTATTAAATTATCACTGTAAAAAAGGCATACATACATTAATAGAAAAGAAAATTATATTAACGTTTTCATTGTCATGTATTATAATATTACATATATGGTTTCTTTCTTTTTAATAATCATTCACTCCAGCATTACATAAATTGCTGAATTAAACCTCATTTCTCCTCCTCCTCCTGAACATTATTCTGCATGTATTGTTCCCACCATACTCAACTGTACAGATATTTGCCTCATATTTTGTATCTGTTTCTCATAAAAATTGTGTTTTTTGACAAGTCACTGGGATGATATAAGAATTAAAGTCTCTAAATAATGACATGCATTTGAGTTTCCGACTTCATATCCTTTGGAAAATGCATGCTAACACAAATCCTATTATTCTAGCAACTTTCTAAGTTTATGAGAGCAATATTGAAAATGTGTCCCTATTATTTGGCATTTGTCCCCTTGTTATGTCAGGCTGTGTACAGATTTCTTGCGCTAAGCAGTTGAGAAGTATGGTTCTCACAACTTTTATTTCTATATAGCATGCTACTTCTCTTGTTTAAAGATCCTGCCTCCATTTTTTATTACCTTACAAAATTCAGCACTTCAGTTAGAGTTGGTTTAAATTTTGAGTTTCATTTTCTGGTAACTGCTTTTTTGACAGTCAATAGTAGTACACTTATTAAGGCCTTACCAGAGTAGTCAGTTCTGATATTCTAGCTCAATAGAATAATTTCCTTAGTTACAGCCATTTGTTCCCAATATATGTTTGGCAGAGTAGTCTGTAGGAAATTTTTAAAATCTGCCAATGTTTTGCAACTTTTTCAACCACCTCTCATTTTCCAATCACACCACCAGCATTTGCAATCTACACAATTTAAAATTCTCTGAAGTCTGCTTGGCATATAAAACACCCATGCAAACACTTGTAAGCAAAAATTATAAATCTTATGAACATTGTTGCATATTTGAAAGCCAAACAGATGTCCTCCCATTCTTCCTTTGTAAAATTGCTTTTCCATTCTTTCTTCCCAATTTTTTTAACCCACTCTGATTGATTCTTATAGTTATCATGCAATATTTGAAATGCTCTACCGATCATCCCTTTTGAAACAGCAGCTTCTAGATTTGACTGAAAGCTCTACCAGAGCTTGCCTTTCACTTAGCACTCCCTTATCCCTTTATTTTTGTCTATATATCAGTCCCCAGTAGGGCAGGTAGTCTTTAACCTGCAGTCCAAATGCCTGATTGGCCTCATCCCACTCTATTACCTTTCTATCTCTATTTTTCTTCCAGTGCCATGGTGCCTTTGCAAATTTTCACCAGTAAATTTTGCATGTTTTCTATATCCCTTCTTGCAGACATCCCTATTGGCAAAAATCTTCTTTCCCCATTCCCATTTTGGCATAATTCTTAGAATACTTTCTGACATTTTATGAATATAATATTCTGTATGGTTAGTGTTATTGCTATTCTCCTTAAGGATCCCCATCCAAAATTCCACTCTCTCTTTATCTCTCAACCTCCCATTTCACCAGTATACCTTTCAATTTATAACCTTTTGCTTGTGTTATGTATACTAGCCTTAACTACGCAACTTTAAAATATCCTTTAAGATAACATAATCCCAAAACACCTTGTTCTATTGGAAGGATCAACTTATTCCACTTGACTCTTGCCTTCTTTCCCTCCCAGATAGTCGCCTAGGGCCCTGTGGCTAAGGGTGGGCCCACTGGCCAGGGGGCTTCCACATTAACAGTTAAGTTAATTAATAATTTAAATAATCTAAAAAAAAAAACACTTCTTAAAACCATGATAGTGGCATCTTCTTTAAGGAGGACCACATGTGTGTCATAAACATTCATGGCAACACGGATGTAAACATATTTCACACGTCTGTGCAGAATTTAAACAAAAAAAAGAAAAGTCCACAGTTACTGAATACCACTCCACTGAGCAATATTTTGTTGTTTACAATCCAAAAATGAGGGACAGAACCAGTTCTAAAAAAATCCACTTTATTGAAAAAAGACACGTTTGTAGTGAATTGTGACAATTAAAATGAATGCATATTATTGTTCTTTTCCAGCATCAGGACTTCTTCAAAGTTCAAAATTAATTCACATTCCATTACTTATATACCCTATCTAAGGAAACTCTCACTGATAATTAATGAATTAATTAACCAATGAAATCAAATTACCATTCCTTTTCCTATGTTCAGCCAATGGTATTAACATTATTTCATAATAAAAACGCAGGGTGAAATTTTTTTATTTTAATTGTCATGGTTCAGTTGAAGTGTATCTTTTTTCAATAAAGTGGATTTTTTAGAACTGGTTCTGTCCCCCCATTTTTTAGATTGTAAATAAACTATTGCTCAGTGGAGTGGCATATAGTGACTGTGGACTTTTTTTTTTTCAAGTTTCAACTAGCCATTCCACGGTGATAAAGTGTTTGTGTGTGTGTGTGTGTGTGTGTGTGTGTGTGTGTGTGTGTGTGCGTGTGTGTGTGTGCGTATGCAATTTAAACTAGCCATTCTGTTCATATGAGAGATAAAGTATATGCGTGTCGCTGTATTAGACAGAAGGTACATATGTGTGTGTGTGTGTGTGTGTAATTTAAATTAGCAGTTCATTGCTGTATGAGAGAGATGGTGTGTGTGTGTGAGTGTGTGTGTGAGTGTGTGTGTGTGTGTGTGTGTGTGTGTGTGTGTGTGTGTGTGTGTGTGTGTGTGTGTGTGTGTGTGTGTGTGTGTGTGTGCGTGTGTGTGTGTGTGTGTGTGTGTGTGTGTGTGTGTGTGTGTGTTGCTGTGTCAGGGAGAAGGTGTGTGGATGTGGGTGTTTAACATACCTGACAACTGTCCAGATTTAGCCTCATAGTTTTTTTCTGTTTTTCATAAAAGTTGTGGTTTTCTGTTTCAGACTTCATATCCTTTAGAAAATGCATTCTAATACATATCCTGTTATTCTAGCAACTTTCTAAGTTAAAAAGAGCGATATTTAAAATCTGTCCCTATTTGTGGGCCATTGTATCCCCATTATTTTAGACTTTGTCCAGATTTCTTGCACTAAGAGGTTGAGAGGTATGGTATGTAATGCCCTAGTTAAGGGGGGTGAGGTGGGGGAAGACTAGTCAATTAACTTAATCAGGCTTGACCCTGTAACTTGGTTACAGGAGACAAGATCCTGAATCCTCTACACCAACTACCAGACTGCTGAAGGAATTGTGAGCTTTAGTGGAGACAAGATCCTGAATCCAGTGTTTCTGAAACTGTGGTCCACATTTGCTTGGGGGTCCGTATGATACATTTTAGGGGTCCATGTGCTCACCTAGATATCAGACATTATCAGCAACCTTGACTCACCATCAAGTTATTAAAAAAAAAAAAAGAAAGAGACTTCTTTGTCTGCAGTAGAGCTGCTTAATTTCCATGTTCACGCCTAAGCAGCAACTTCCACATTTGCGGCTGACACTGAGCAGCTGCTCACTTGTCCTGTGTTTGTTGCCTGGCAGTTAGAACTTGGAGAAAATTTTAAACAGCTGTTCTGTTCCCTCCAAGTAAGGTCCCAGATTTATGGTGGTTGCAGCTAATAGAACCTACTGCAGAGCTGATCTGGATGATCTTGTTGAAAAGACCCTGGCATGAAGGTATTTTGTTTTAATCAAGGCTTAAATAAGTTTTGCAGTTGAAAACGTAGCTGTCAACTGTCCAGATTTTTGCAGAATGTCCAGATTTTTGCCTCATTTGATCTGTTTCTCATAAAATGGTGTTTTCTGGCAAATCCCTGGTAAATTGTTTCTGACTGGTCCGAAAATAATGATAAAACAAACAACACAAACGTAGAAAATAATCGTAGACATTTGCGCTTTATACTTCATACCCTTCAGAAAATTTGTACTAATGCAAAACTTGTTATTCTATCAACTTTCTAGAAAAATATAAAGCAAACAGCATATGGAAAAGAGGACACCTCTGCCTGTTTCCTCAGTTCAACCAAAGTTTGTCAGACAGGAACTCTCCCACCTTTAATTCTTCCTTCCAACACTGCACAAATCCTCCTAATTAACCCTATTATTCTATCTGAGAATGCAAATGCTTTTGTTGTCCTACTCATAAAATCACAACAACTAACTCTATCAAATGCTTTCTCTGTATCAAGACACACAAGCTGAAGCAATTGTTATGAATGAGCTAAAGGAGGATCTAAGCTTGCATACAGCTTGGGTTTAGTACAAAACAAGCTCAGCATCATGCGTTTGGAAATGGAAACCTCAGGCCGTATGACCTCTTAGGAGCTGCCACGCATATCTGAAATGCATGCATATAACTTGCTTATGACTATACCTGACCTGCTTAATGTTGAGCATATTTAGGTCTGGGTGTCTGAGAAAGTAGTGTAGGACAGGGTGAAATATTTTGTAAGACTTATCTCTTGGATGCAGTAGTATTTAAAATATTTTACTATGGAAGTTATTACATCTGCAAAAATAGGATTGTCAAGGACTACTTGTTATAGCAAACAGATGCATTTGAATCATCAAGCAGTAAATCATTCAACGTAAGCTCTCTTTTGACATTCTGTAACACCATAATACAAAATCATCAGACTTTAAAACTCGCCTCTGAAATGCAGAAGTGTGAAAACTGTAGCTCTGAATCCGTCTGTCCAAACACTGCCAAAATTAACATTTTAACCATCATTTTCTAGTGGCAGGGGTCTTCACCCCCTTCACCCTGTAACTACATATTCTTACTCCTTAGTCATGGCAAATTTAGAACCAAATTAAATTACCCTCTTCACTTGCACCACTAAGATCAGAATTACTGTTTTCACAATTCTGAACTTTAGGCTTCTCAGCGGTTCTCTGAACTGCAAGTTTATTAACAATGTACAAACCTATAATGTCCAGTATGTATATATGTATGTACAGGTCTACTTTGTTTCACGGAATCTCATTTCACTGAATTTCATTTCACCCTGACCACATCGCTGAAAACACAAATTGCTGAAAACTCATTTCACTGAGTCTCATTTCACTAAACTGAACTAGGTATATATGGCAGTGTGTAGAGTACTGTACGGCAAGTAAAAGGTATATGCCCTTTTCCCCACTGTAGTGCGATCCTGGCATTAGTATATATAGTTAGGGGGGTGTGGGGGGCACAGCCCCAACTGAGAGCGATCAGAAACCATCAATGTATGTGTAACTTGTAGGTGTTAAATGTAATCCATGCAATTAATCATTTTGAACAACTGTAAATGACATTGACTACCTTCAGTAGATTCAATTTAGCCTTTAACTGATGAATGCAGTGTACTTGAGGATGTGGCTCCACTGAGTCACTATATTATATCCCGTTTATTTACTTAATTCAATAATATAAAATTGTCATCTACCCTCCACTGTCACTTTTTTCTGCTACTATATGTAACAAGGCAGTAAAGTAACACCTCGTTTCTCAAAAGCATTAAAAAGAAATATTTCACCCACTCTCTAGTCTGATATCTTGAAGTGGTATTTATTTCTCTGAAACGTATCTAACCATCTATCACCATTGATTTCTTTCTTTCTCTACTTTTTACATCTCTCTATATACTTCTCTGCATTTTTTTATTTGTGATTTAATCAGATTTTGGCTAAACCCTTATTCAGTATATTACATTAGTCTTACTAGATAATTCATACTATATATAGAATTTCTATCCCTTGCAGCTCTTTATCTGTGTCTTTTCTCCTGCATATCTCAGCAATAATTATCCACTAAGGTTGCTCTTACCTTGACTTTTCACAGGCTTACAGATATTTTTTTCTCAACTATTTACATACCTCCATCTTGGTGATCGTGGCTTACTCTGTTCACCCTTGCTGCTCTTGGGCTCACTCCACTCCTCTACCCTATCCCAATTGCCATTCACCCACATATCATCTACTAATATACTAGCCAAACTCGACCCACAACCACGCCACAATTAATCAGCTTGCCACAGGATTTCTTCCATAAGGTCATCTAACCTCTGCATACTAGGACTCCTCACCTAATTATCTTACTCATATAAATTCGCTATGCTCTCAAATACCTTAATCCCACCAACTTCACTACTTTTCTTGTACCATGTGTCCCCACTACAGACCTTGCATATTTCTACTAACTATTCTTGTCTATATCACATCCTACCAAACCCCAGTTATCTTCTACCAGTTTATATAATCCAACACAATACACCCAACTTCTAACTCAAAACTCTGTTACCTTGATATTACTCCCACTCTATACCCTAAACATCACAGACCTTTGTAAAATTCAGCTATATCAAAGAGGCATCTTGAACTTACAAATTGAACTTAAACCTAAAAGACAAATATAAGAAATATTTTTATTACAATCACTTCTCGTCCACTTTCATCTTAGGTGGTGATATCCACCCAAACCCAGGACCATCTTGACAATTCAGGCACATATCCAGCACCTCAACTCCATTCACTCAAACCCTTCTTCCTACTCTAAATCAAAATAACAATTTATTTCTGAATTATCTGTAGCTCCCGCTATATTTCATTGTAGAGGCAATAGACTGTAGTTTTTTCATTACACCACAAGGTGGAGCTCTTTTCAGGAATATAAAAGACAATTTTGAAAGTGAAAGAGGAGTCTGGAACACTAGCTGAAGGAGGGAAGACTGAAACGGGGAGCTGAAGGGAAAAAGAGCCTTGTAGCATGACTGGACTTTCTTTCTAGTGCTTTGGGGACAGGGAAGTGAAGTGGCAGATTGTGTCTGTCTTTTGATGAAATCCTGGATGATGGTATTTTGTGGAATCAGAAGAGAAGTCTGAAACCAGTAGTTCCTCACCTGCATATGATTCAGCAAGAAAGGAGTTCCTTTGGGTCTAGTACAGAGAAGCCATAGATGATTACCAGAGTTCTGGCCGGTGATATTTCTACTTTTCTCATCAGAGGAACCACGGTGCCTGGTCACTAGGATATTCTGGATGGAGTGGTGAGAGGCTTTGGCTGTCATTTTATATTTTTATAAGATTGTGGATTTCCCCCTAAATGCTTTGTGGATTACAAATAACTGGGATGCATATGAGCTACAACATGGGCCCCATCATGCCGGCAGCAAGACTGTAAGTAGTCACTGGTCAGTGAACAGTGCAGAATAGAGTGTTTCATAGTTGTTTTTTTTAGAATTGATCAAGGGGGTTGAGGGTGTTAGTACTGCTCAATGACATTGCATTTCTCATATTTGTTTTGTTGTATTATAAATATTCATTGTTCAATGACATTGCATTTTGCCATGTTAGTACTGCTGCCTTAAAGAATCTTTACTGCTCAATGACATGGCATTTTCTCATATTTGTATTGTTGTACTATAAATCCTCATTGTTCAATGACATTGCATTTTGCTTGTGTTAGTACTGCTGCCGTCAAGAATTTTGCTGCTCAATGACATTGCATTTTCTCATATCTGTATTGCTGGATTATAACTCTGTTATTGCCTAATGACATTGCTTTTTTTTCTCCTGTGTTTGTGTTGCTGCATTATAAAGCTTTATTGCTCAGTGATATTGCCTTCTTTGTGCATGTTTGAATGTCAAGACCTTTTTCTGTTGAGTTCTGGGGAAGAGGGTGGATGTATGGTTTCATTGCATGCCTGTCTCACCTTGCCTTATTGCTAAGCGGTGCACTGTCGAAATAATTTGTTTGTGGATGTGCTATTGTTTTTTTAAACTAGATGTGTCCCCTAGAAAAAAATCTGTCATTCTTGCCACCTTGGTGTGTTGGGCCTAATAGGGGTGTCACCAGAGTCAGGTAGGAATGAACCCATATCTCTTCAGCTACACCTGCGGGTGCACTACACATCTAAACCTTAGAAGCATAAAATAACAATTTACTTCTGATGCATCTAAACCTTAGAAGCATCTAAAATAAACTGATTACCTACATGCGTACATTGCATCACATAACCGTTATATACTAATAGCCACTGAAACTTGGCTTAAATCAAATACAAAGATTAAGAAATTCTTCCCCTGGCTATAAGATTATATGAAATGTAAGAGTACACAAGAGAGCTGAAGGGTTTGCAAGTTTCTATGAAAACACCCTTAAAGTCACTATTACCCCCACATTCACCCCAACTGTCATGAGGCAGAAATAATTACTTTCTCCTTAAACTTAACAAATAAAAGAGCAAATATACCACCACCATTTTCATTCCCTATAGCAAAAATGTACCAAAACTAGAAACATACATTAAAAAATTAAATTAAAAAAAGAACTAGAAAATACTCTACTGGATCTCTCCTAACATAAGTAAGGAAATCACTATACTAGGAGACTTTAATATCGACTACTTACTTATTCACTGAAACTCCCCTACCCTCTCCATTAATCTCTGTGGCTTCACCCAAATTATCACCACTTCTACAAGAACAGATAAGTGTATTGACAAGCAGTCAGCCTTTGACTGGATTCTAACATCCCCCTTCCAAAATCAACACTGCTGGCTGTCTTGCAGACACCATCAGTGACCATCTCCCCACAATCACTGTCAAACTATACAAGCCCCCAAACACATAGTCTTTAAGCAGGTGCATAAACTTACATCCTTCAGCAACTGCATAAACTTATGTCCTTCAACAAAGACATGTTGATCAGCTATGTCAGTAAATATAAATGGAATTCTCCAAGAATCTAACTTCTTGACAATGCCATTGACCAATTCAATAACATATTCCTTAGTATATTGAATGAACTAGCTCCTATTAGAATAAAAATAAGTAGCTGTGCTTCCTGGCTCACATGAGAAACCAGGTGGCTCATGCTAGACAGAGTAAAGGTATGGAAAATATAGAACAAAAATAAAACCCAAGAAAATTGGCAAAACTTCAGTCAACTTGGAAATAACACTAAGGTTAAAATCAGATTAGACAAAACCAATTACTTTTACAAACTCCAAAATGAGTATCAGCAGTACCCAAAGCAATTATGGACAACAGTAAAAAGCCTACTGTACCTTGGGCTATCTATCACCCTATCACCAACCATAAATAATAATACTGACCCTATAGCCACCCAATTTAACAGTCATTTTATTCAATTTGTCCTCTCATTACTTGAAACCAAACCACCCACTACCCTTACTATCCCTAACACCCATAATTGCAAACAGTACTAATAACGACTATCAAAGCATCTCCAAAAACGAAAGCCCTCATCTCCTGCTACTGACAATCTACCACTAGAATATGTCAAAATTGCAGCCAATGTCCTTGCATGCCCACTCTCTATACTGTAAATAGATCTGTTTCAGAAAACTATGTTCCAGTTATCTGGAAAAAATCTTAAGTCACACCTGCACATAAAGGTGGGATAGCCACTGATCTCTATAGCTACTAGCCCGTAGCTATCTTACCTCCCTTATCTAAAATATTAGAAGAATACATACATTCCCAACTCCTAGCCTGTTTAACTAACAACAATTTCCTTACCACCACTTAATACTGTTTCTGTCCACACCATAGCATAGTCACTGCCCTACTTAGTTTCACCAAAACTATAAACGCTAACAGATATAACAGCAACCTGGTTTCCTCTCTGTTTTTAGACATATCAAAAGCATTTCACATTAACATCTAATAAATGAACTATCATCCCTAACACTATCCCAGTCTTCCCTTTCCTGGTTCTGTCTGATAGACTACAGGCCATAAAATGGAAACATGACCGCTCTCATTTCCAAACTGTCACTGTAGGTGTGCCTCAAGAATCAATTCTTGGCTGTCTACTTTTCAACATTTTCACAAACACACATTACAAGGCCAGCAAACTTGCCTCCAGTATCCAGTAAACTGATGACGCCACTCTCATTTTCTCTGTCACCAAGCCTCCCTCTGCATCAGCAAACATTATAAGAATCTTTCTGCTGTATTGAATAATTTCTGAGAGACTACCAACTACTACTAAATGCCAAAAAAAACCTAAAAAAAAAATGAATGCTATTTGTGCCAAAATGTCTATGCATAAATACATTGGCAAAAAATATCAAAATAGGGACGTATCCAATTGAAAACTACTACGTGACTTAATTAACAATAACCTAAAATTTGACTTGCACGTCATCCATTCTATCCAGAAAACTCACCAAAAACTGGGTTTTCTGTACTAGAACACTTTTTCTCACTGACTGCACTAGAAAAACATTAGCAGCTTCCTACCTTCTCTCGTTCCTTCTTTACACATCTCCCATACTAACTTATATACAGACCACATTACCAAATAAAACTAGAATCTTGTTACAACAAAATAGCCACATTTGCATCAAACTCACCTTACCACACTTCTCAATGCATAGCACTACAAAATTCAAAATGGTACAATTATCTAACCTCCTTATCTACTCAGAGCTACTTAGTGCCCATAAAATAATTCACAATCCAAACATCTGCCCCTCACTACAAAACATCCTCAAACACTATTCCCCACCTAGAAACCTTCAATTTTGTACCAAAAGCCTCTTAACCACCTCAGAACCCCACATCTCAGGAGGTGTCTCCCTCTGCTCTTCCTATATCAATAGACACTGGAACTCTGTCACTACTACACCAAAGCTAGACAGCAGAACATTTTGTTTTAAGCACAACCTAAAACAACATCTAACTTCCACTTGGCTGTGGTCATGCTCCCATCCTGACTAAACTTGACTATTACACACAATATTTTCTAACTTACTAAATTTTCCCTCTTCACAAAAACATCCTTTGTCCTCCTACCTTTTCCTATCCCTAAATTTTCCAAAGCTTAACTGTCATTTCCTACCTCATCTTAAAATCTCCCTGTCTGTCTGCTTCCTGATTTCACTGACTTGCTTTTTTCTTACTATCTATTGTTAGTTCAGAAAAACATAAGGTCTAGTTCACTATAGCTTTCCTTTCACTTACAAATAACATATATCATTTAAATATTGTACATCATGTATTTATTATATTTTTATTTATTGTACATTTGTTTACTGGAATAGTCTGACTGGATACATGTCCATTTTCAGCAGAGGCCCGGGGAGAAAAGCTCCAAGTCACAGATACAAGCATAATAGACATAAGCATAGCAGAAAATAAGAAGCATAGACACTACAGAGGAGATACATTATTCCATAGTCTATTGACTAAGACAGGGTAGACGTTTTCTTCACATCAGGTAAGTTATAAGAGATTAACAGTTTTTCATGCATTACAGCACCAGAGAAAACAGTACATACTTAAACAGCACTACAGATGTTTTAGGCATGTTTTTTTTTTCTCTGTAACCTCATTTTTTTCTGTAATCCACCTTCTATGTAGTTGTCTCTGAATCATTTTATCTATGCAATGTATACTTACATTTTACTCTGGAATTTTTCTGCCAAAGGCCTCCACTGAAAATGGAACTGTATTCCCAATTGGACTTTCCCAGTAAACAAAAGTAAATAAAATTTCCAGAACATCTGTACTGCCTGCCAGATAACAGATTACTAATTCCTGTACTTTTTGTGTATAAAAATAGCCATCTTGCTGTAGTTAACTTGTACTTTTTTACTGATTTCAAGATGGTGTAACCTGTTCATGAAAAAATCTGCTTACTGCAACATGCTTTGGTGTTCAGAAAACTTTTTTATCAGCAATGGCAAGACAGCCACTACTGGGAAATGCAGAAGGAGTATGTTTCCCCATTGAGAGCCAGATGACTGCATGTCCAGCCAGAGGAGCCAGATGACAGTGTGTCCACCTCCAGATGAATAGATGTTCAGCCAGATGAACCAGATGACAGAGTGATCAGGAGGGTGATTCTGCTGGAGCAGGGAAGAACTATGATGGAGCTGCATAAATGGTGTCAGTAAATAGGACCCTTGAGGATGCCCCTTTAAATTCACAGGGATTACACAGTTACAGCAGAGGGTGACTTAGAGCAGGTGAACTTTGCTTATGACAGCATATTTTTTTGCAGGAAGAAGAGACTGGAGAAAAGGCACCTCTTCAGTGTTCATCATCCCTTCAGAAATGACAGGCTATAAGATTGCTTTGGTTTTCTTATTGAATATTTGTAATATAATATATTACAAAGTTAGCTCAGAAGTTTAAAAGAGATATCCCTGGTGTTAAGAATAATATTGATACTTCAAGTGTGGAACACATTTATGGCACATGTCTGAGACATTTCAGGCAGCAGATAAATATATGTCAGGTACCAGTATAGGCAAAGCTAATTGGATGGCAAAACTTTTATGTTTGTATAATGACCATATGCATGTACAAAAAAAGCCATATTTTCTCAAACAGCTGCTACAGAACATGAAATACAATCTACAGAGTCAGCACTTGTGTTAAAGTTGTAATGCAGTGATTCCCATCACAGCTGAAACAAGTGGTTTCATTCAGGTTGCAGAGAAAGCACACATTATCATAAATTGCACAAACACACTTTAAAGACGAAAGGCAGATTAAGGTGAAACTAAGGCCACAGATAGACTAGACAAAGGTGAATGATATAGAAAGGAGTTTGACAGCGAAAACTGGTCTTGTTAAGAACATTTCAAAGCAACAAAAAGAGCTGGATATTCAAATGAAAAAAAAGCATTTAAAAGGGCTGAGGCAAATGTACAGCTATCTGAGAAAGACTAGGGTAGGAAAGACTCTGTAGTTGAACCTACCACTGTGTTACTACATACTCATTTGACCACCACTGACCATGTTGTCAGGAAGGCTAGGTTGTGTAAGCCAGTTCCTCCTGGGACAATCAGTAATTGACTTTTCCAAACTTTATAGCATTTGAGGGAGTGTCGGTAGGAGAAGAATTAGCAGACAGTTTTTATGCATTCATTCATTAAGGGACAAAAAACAGAATGTCTATTGCTTATGATAAGGAAGTTATGCTTCCATGGAACTTGAGTGAGCTGTAGGGTAGATTACAAGCAGTTATACAAGAACACACAAATAGAAATGTTTTTACACTAAGCTACTAGATGGATTCAGGATAGTACCCTAGATGGTTTAGTAGTTGTAACTAATCAATTTGTTTGAGCATGGTGTTTAGCATATAATACTAAGGAAAGTGCGCTCACACCAGAACAACATGAAATAATGACCTAGGACTTTCTAGCAAAGCTTGGCAAAATGGATAAGACAATTAAAATTCCCATATGTGGTGAAGCAAAAAAAATGTAAAGGAAGTTGCTGCTTTAGAATTGCAATAGCAATACTGACTCACCAGTAAGCCAGATGGACATCTTAAGGTTTTTTCATCACGAACTCCTCAGAAGAAGGACAAAAGGCAGTTAGCATTAAGGAAAATATATGTTTTTGTCAGTTGGAAGCCTTAGTAAAATGTTCTAGGTATTATGCAAAGGAAAAACAAAAATATCATAAAAACAGGGAAAGCAGGAAGGAAACAAGCTGTATAATAACGAAAAGTAACAAAAGAAAGACAAGCAATGAAATGAATATCCAACACAGGCAAGAAACAAACCCAGAAAATAGAGATTTGCAGAGTATGGGGGATGGTTGACTCATAGATTATTGTGAGGGATACCTTGGGGACTGTGTTTGTCCTGGGGACACGCTCTTTGACTCTTCAGTTTCTGAAGGGTAAAGCAATGAGCAATTCAGACCACTTACGCGAGGTACAATATAACAGACAGCAAAGAATGTAAGACAGCAGCAAGGGTTATATATTTTGATTTGTCTGAAATGCAAACTCCCATGCACCAACTGCTGTGGAGGTGAAGGGAGGGGAAGTAGAAATAGCAATTCAGTTATTGTAAGGAATGCAAAATCAAGAGGGCAGTCAATAGGCTTAACCCAAGAATGATATTTTTCAAATATGCCATGCATGATGGGGTGAATGTCCTGCCCTGTTGTCCTATCTAGTACCTTTGTCCATGTGGATAGATGGGAGACCATTTGCATGGGCAAGGGCAGATGAAAGAGAATGGAAAAGCATCTAATAGACACAGAGACATCAGTACCAGTTACTCCTCACTTTTTTCTGAAGGGAAGGATGGTGGTGAAACTCTTTTGTTGGGATTTAATGGACCCTGGTTACTGGCTTATAAGAGCAAAAGTGTCAACAGTAGATTTAAGCAACCAGAAGGACAACTAAAAAAGGCATAAAGTATTCATTTTTGTTAATCCCAATGACCACTACCATCTTGGGAATGGATGTTTTGAAGGCATTAAGAATATTCACGATGTTAATAATGCAATTCTGTGGAAAGGGAGATACTGTGATGTATGAACTATCATTGAAATCCCTAAACGTGACACTGAAACAGACGTTTTGTCAGCATGTACAGAGATTTGGGTATGTTTTGACTTAAAATGACAATGTCGGTAGTTATAGGCAGAAAATTGATTTGTTTGTATGTACAAACCTTTGAAATAAAGGTGGAGCATGGAAAGAAAAAAAGGCCACCGTATCAAGGCAGTACAGTTTTCCCAGAAAATGACTTCCTAGTATCAGAGAGGCTTTGTAGAGTTGGAAGGAGCAAGGGGTTATTGAGAAGGGCACATCCCCTTCAAATTCTCCCATCTGGCCTGTATGGAAAAATGATGGACCTTTAAAATGGTAATCCATTTAAGCCTGGTAAACAAGTGCACACCAGAAGCAGCTCACCTGGAACCATTGGTACCTGAGGTAAGAAATAGGTTGCTTTCTACAGTACAGTACTTTTCAGTGTTAGATGGATTCTTTTAACTAACTCTGCCTCCAAAATCCTTCCAAAGCTTTGCCTTCACATTTGAAGATCAAAGTACCTAATGAGAAGGTTGCTTCAGGGATTTCATAATTCCTCCAGTTTCTTCCAACATTAGATGGGAAAGGGTTTTGAACCTTTACATGTAGGGGATAAAATAATACAGTACATAGATGACATGCTGATTCAAAACAGAGATAGAAGAGAAACATTTAGAAATATTATATTTGTTGTAAGTAGCTCTCAGCCAAGCAGGACTCAAACTGAATCCTGAAAAAAGTGCAATTACTGCAGACAGAGATACTGTTTTTGCAACTGCAGATACCAGGAAAGGGTAAAACTACAAGCAGCAAGTGCATCGATGACACTTAGCAAGTGCCCTAACCACTGACTGTATGACGCTTGCAAAAGTTTCTGGGACTTATTCATTACGGTAGAAAATTCATTAATATGTATGATTTGTTGAAGGATGAGTTACAAGACAGAGCTCTCATGGAATTCAGATGCAGTAGAAGCATTTCACAAGAAAAAAACAAAGTAAAAACATTGATGTATCATTTTTTAAACATAAAAGCGCTCTGGCATCCTTTCTTTTAGCTTCATAAGAAGGTGGTTAGGTGAAAAAACAGAATTTGCCTATAAAAAGTGCATGAATTTAAAACAAAATTGATGTTATAAAGGCCTGTATTCTAAGAAAGCTGGTTTAATTAGTAAAAAGAAGAGTACATTTCCTTGTTACAATTGCTACTTTTGTAAATACATATTAAGTGATGTTAACTTTATTCATCCCGTGAGTAAAAGACTATATATGTTTACTTGTTTTGTGACATGTAATACTGAGAATATAGTTTATCAAGCCTTATGTACAAATTGTTCTAGTTTTTATGTAGAGATATGTAATAGGAACTTAAAAGAAAGGATGTCAGAGTACTTTTTGGATATTTAAAGGAATGTTATTAACAACTTCCTTGCAAAACATGTGAGAGGAACAGATGTGCAGCATACTTTTAAGTTTGGAGTTATACATAGGGTTATACCTGAAGTAAAAAGGGGAGATATTATACTTAAAACAAAAGTTGCAGGGTATAATTTGAATATTAGATTAAATGCTGACAGAAAACCTAGTTTAAATTCTTCAATTAGCATAAAACCGTTACTGAAAAATAAACAAATGAATTTATGAAAGTATTCATATATATATATGTGTGTGTGTGTGTGTGTGTGTGTGTATATATATATATATATATATATATATATATATATATATAGTCTGTGGTTCATAACATAATGAACTGCATATAATTTTTAATATATGTTGATTTTTATATATATTAATGTTTTTACTTTGTTTTATATATAATTATATGTGAATTGGAGTGAATGAATTCAGAATTTTGATTGGTCATTTGCATCACGTGATTACTTTTTAAAAGGGTATAAGACGTGATTTTAAATAAGCATTGAGAAAGGGTGACAGCCCGAAAGCTCTGCTGTTCTTAGTAAATTTGTTTGGTGTTTGGAGTTCTAGTTTGTGTTTCTGGATTTGTTGTATTTAGTGGCTGTTGAGTTCCATCATACAACCTTACTTTGTTGCTGATTGTTAAATTCTTGATAAACAATTGGATAAGTGAATGAATAATGATAAATGGCATCATTTTTTGTTTAATTTAATAGCATAAAAAGCCAGTAAAGTTATTTTTCTTTGTACTTAAGTTGCCTAGCTATTCTGTTTTTTTTTTTTTTTTTTTTTTTTTTTGCATTGACTGATACTATTCTACACTGTTTTAGGTGTTTAAAAAGTTTTTGTATTACTATTTTTATGCCCTTTCAGTTGTTTTCAACTAATATTGCCTTGCCTGATATTGCAGGTTGCATGCTAGTTGTTCTGAGCTGTTCTTTTGTTTGCTACTGTTTTGTTCTATTTAAGTCACTGCTTTGAGAGAATCTGCTTGGCCGGGGTGGCAGCCATCTTAGAAACAGTTGTGAGTCATCTAAGTGAAAGTTCATTTAATTGATACAGGTTTTGGGTGGTTTATTGAACTTGGGCTTCAATTTAAATCTGTTTTTTCATTGGTCCTTTAGTTTTTCTTCTGTTGGATTTACCTCAGAGTTTTGTGTTGAGTGCAGCAACGTGGTAGTATTATTTCCATAGCAGGTAATATGCTCACGTATAATTATTTCTTCTTGCACTGCAGGAAAGGTACCTTCTTGTAACATTACTAAGCAGCTTATCCATTTTTGCTTTGCTTTAACTGCTTGTTCTGAGTTGTGTGAGCATCATCTTAGCTGCACTGATCTGTACAGCCTGAGTACCACTTGCCTTGAGCAGCGTGGGCTTATGCTGGAGATATAACCAGTCCAACTACAGCTGCAATGTTTCCCTGATCGTCTTTAGATCCTCACTGTAAATCTAGCAGCCCTGATCATTTATGGACAATCAACAGACAAAACCCTGCCTTTCTCTAGGGCCAGCCTTATAGCATTTGGAATCATAAGTCAGTATATGAGCTGCTTCATGCTCACTGATAACAAACTCCTTCTAATACTTAATTCAGTTGGAGGCATCCCTTTCTCAGCCATCTACATATATAGAGCTCACAGAGTCTTACCTGCACCCACACCTATGTAACATCCATAAACTTCAAATTCTAACCTGCGTTTATGCTGATGTTGCTAAAAAAATCTTTACCAAATCCTTGCAGGACTATGAAGACTAAGCATTGGCCTAAACCCTTAAACTTACATCTTGTATGCAACCCCGCATCAACAGCTCCTATCCAAAGTACAGCTCACTCTGACACTATAGGAAATATAGACAATAGTAGCCGTCACATAAATAGCATGCAGAAACTTTTAAAGTAGCTAGACCAAGACAGTTCACCAGGAAATGTCCTAGTTCTACATGATTCCATAGTTAGATGCACAGATGCTCCACTCAACAAGCTGAGCAAAGACAGTGAGATGTTTAGTTGCCTTTCAGGTGCCAGTATACTAAATGTCACTAAAGCCCTCAAGTCCCCTCATCTCAGGTACACAAATGACCTGATCATTGTGCATGTTGGAATGAATGACTTGAGATATGCCTCCTTGGATCATATGAAGAAGGACATGATGGAGCTCTCCGAAAATGCATCTAGGAAGGGAGTGAAACCAGTATTAAGTGGTTTTCTCCCTTCACTAAAAAAATGATACCACAATATGGACAAAAGAAAATTGACTTTAATTACTGGTATATATCAACCTGGGATGAAATAGTCGTCAACACCAGCTGCTTTGCTAGGGATGGTCTGCATCTCTCTACTCATGGTTTCAGCATATTGGTGAAGACTTTCTCTACCCCATAGTGCCTTTTTAGGCAAGGTCAGGCTCTTCAAATTACCTGCATAGCCAACCACAATGTCATTTATATAAAAGTAGCACTACTCATTGCTAGAATCCTAAAGAAAAAAGTTGCACTCCCTTCAGGCATTCCTAAAACGTGATTACAGAACAGTAAAGCACCCCGACCCCAACAGTGCAGGACTGTAATGCCTACCACTCCTTCGGACCCAATGTCAAATTGGATGTAGTAGCTGGTGGGGACATATCTCTGTTCCTCAGAAATCATTTTAACTCCAGACTCTTAATGCATTACAGTAATGTAGAACTCCTCCACATTCTTCTTACAATAACAAAACCCAATATCACATAGCAGCCAGCTAGTGTTACCCTTCTATGACACAGGGAGTATGTGATGCATATCTTAGCAAACTGACATCCCTAATCATAAAACCTACCACTACTCTCTGGGTGACTTCAGCTATCTCTGTATTACCTGAGGAACCTATACTGCCATAAACAAGTATATGGAAAGATTCCTAGATTTCATTAAGGTCAACTTCGTGGACCAATTAGACCAAATCCCAGTGATGCGCTTTATAATATTAGACCTATTTCTCACAAATACAGCACCTTTGTGCAGTAACATTTACTATTTATTTGTGTGAAACCTGAGTTAACTCAATATGTCTTCCTCTTCATTGACTATTCTAAAGCCAATGTCCTTCAGCTAACTGATGATCTGATGAAATTCAAACACTCTCCTCAGTTAGATGACCCCTGATTAATATGCTGCAATTTTCATGTATAAATTATATGCCCATTGCTAGTACTGAGGCTTTCCTTCCCATAAGACATAAATATAGTGCCAGATGTAACAACAAACTCATTTGGTGGTACCCAGTATCAACAAATTATGCAACAAGAGAAAGTAACACCTAACCTGTAAAAAAAAACTTAACATCCATCAGCTAAAGAAGAGGTTAGAATGATCAACAAAGAACTTAGAAACAAAAGCAAATCCTGCAAGAGCAAGTATGACTTGTGCATCACTAGCCATGCTAAAGGCTAACTACAAAGTTATGTTAGAAGACTAAGGAATAACAACCACCAATACACTGATCTGATACAAAATGTCATCACATACTTGTCACCTGAGGACACTGCTAACATATTACCTGACAAATTCAACTCAAACTTCACCCCCTATCTCCCCCAAATTGCTCACAGTATATTAGTATACCTATACCACACCACCAAATCACCTCCACACAAGTCCTAAGTGATCTCTCTCCAAGTTTAAAAACACTAGCTTCATGGGCATAACAGTGTGGCAGGTTGTCTTCTTGTTGGTTCCATAAACTGCCTGGTTGACTCGTTATTATATCTATTCAGTGATAGCCTCTAGACTAGATGGGTCTATATCATAAGAGCAAATCGCACAAATTGCGGACGCTCATAATATCGAACGTACCGGACCTCGAATTTCCTATTGTGGGGGGCTGTGCCCCCCCACCTGCTAAATATATATTCCAGCTCCGAGATCACACTACAATGAGGAAAAGGCAAATGTCCCATTCTTCACTGTACTGCAATCTTAGAAAAAGCACTTTGAGGTCCGGTAAGTTCAATATCATGAGCGTTCGCAATTTATGCAATTCGCTCATATGATATAGACCTGACTAGATTCATGCCAGAGATGAGCAGAACTGCTGTATCCATCCCACTCCACAAAGGGGGGGGGGGGCACTGATTGACCCTGGCAAGTATAGTCCTATCATTGTCACTTATTTGTAAGGCAATGGAATGTGTCATTATGTACATCATAATTAAGGACAGAGGAAGTCTTCAAAACCTGTACCTGAACCAGTTGGGGTTTGTTAAAGGCAGATCCTGCCTCTTGAACTTGGTGGACTTTAGTGAACAAGTCACCAGGACATCAAACTATGGTAAATTGGTTCACACAGCATGCCTGGACTTGGCCAAAGCCTTCTATACCATACCAGACTCTAGAATCATTGATAAGCTAATCCAATTACTGGCTAAATCGCAAGGTATCCCACCAACAGAACCCAGTCTATTAGTGCTGCAGACACACTCTCAAATAAAACAGCAGTTACCTGTAGTTATCCCCCAGGGATCGGTCCTGGGACCAATACTCTTTGGTATCTACTTCTTTGACATTAAATCAGATACCAAAAGCCTGTGGCTGATGAAGTTTGCAAACTCAAAGCTTTCATAAATACTCCAGGTGACCTACATAGGTTCATAGGTTCATAGGTGTGTACTAGGCTAATGGTCCTGGAACCTTTACAAGCCTAGCCCCACAAAAATTGCCCAGGCACCATGCCACCCAATGTTAGTTCACAGTGCCCCTATCCAGTAGGGCAACTGGAATGATCCCTGGAGTGAACTTTCTGTTACCCATCCACTCGTCAAGATTTCTCTTGAAGAGGACCAGTGAGGTGCTCTGCTTGACATGAATGGGAAGCTTATTCCAGAATATGGGCAGTCTTTGGGAGATGAACCTGTCTCTCCAGCATGTTCAGTTAATTATATTAATTACATATTCTACAGGTAGGCCTAACTCAAGATAGCAAGTGTAGTCTGCAACATGATGTCAAACTAAATGCTAAAAAAATGCAGCATTTTGTCCTTTGGCAAAGCTGAAAACTCCTTTTTCTATTGCATAAGTGACACCCCTTTAAAAATCAACTTGGTTATTAGGGTCTTTGGCACCTTTATTGACAATGAACTATTCTTTTACCACCATGTGACCGCTGTTAGGAAATTCTTTTACATAGCCAGACTAATAACCATTGTCATATCTTCTAGATCCAAGAAAGTTATTGCACCCTCTGTACTCCTCCATTATCAAGCCAATAATAAACCCTAATGGTCCATTTGATATGTACTTGACTAACCATATGATCCAGCTCAAAAAACCACAGTATTTCTTTTGCAAAAAAAAAAAAAAAAAATCAGGGGCGTGTCCTCCTTGAGTTACCTTGACTGCCTTAAAGTGCTCTCACTTATTTTCATTTCCAACTGACTAATGAAAGGAAATTTATGCATTGCCCATAGAGGTTTAAAAGAGCTGATCCTTTTTTACCTCCTACACATCCACAAAACTAATTCCACCCTAAGCATACACTCAAGGCACCTAAACTTCTACCGAAACATAAATAAGAATTCTTGACAGAAGCACTATCTTTCACAAAGAATACCTCTTTTATGGAATTGACTTCCCTTCGAGTTTAAGCAGAGTAGCTCCACAACCATTTTAAGAGTAACTTGGAAGACCGGTGGGCAGTTGTAAGTACACTCTGATCTGGCCCCCTCTAGCTCTTATGAAAAAGGAGCACTAGGTCAGGGTCTGGTATTAATTCATGTCTTGGTAAATGGGTAGGATCATTGGTTAGGTTATAAACGGTCCACTGGCTCAGCAGTGTAGTACGACCCTACGAACCTATGAATAATGAATATTGTTATAAAGAGTAGTAAAGAGAAGCTAAAAGAAGAAGGATGGCAGTTAAGTGAGGTTATATTGGTTCCTAATATAATGGTTTATGCATACAATTTTATTTTAGTATCCAAGAAAAGATTCTGGAAAGTATAGTTAATTAAGAAAGCAGAAAGTAGACTTAAGCATGTAGCTTTAAAAATTAAATTAAAAAACTTAAGGGAAAGGGAGATATAGTAACGTTAGGTGGAATGTGCATTACAGAAAAAATAAAGCCAGGTGTTGTTTTTGGAATAAAAAGGAAAGTGCTGAATAACAATGGAATGTAGTTGGGCAAAAGATGAAGAATGCCGTAAATTTATGGAAAACGTTTAAATTACCTTTTAGAAACTGTATCTGATTAATGGAACTTTGATGAGAAAGGGAGTTTATATGGCTGGTCTATATATTTTGAATGCAAAATAGAAAAATAAGTAATGGATATTGTCCTTACTTTTTGAGGGGGGGATTAAGTCTTTTTTTCTGTGGAAATGAATTTTGAAGATCTACAGAAAGTTAAAAATGTATTTATTTATTTACTGACATTTGATAACCATGCAAATCCAACTGGGTAGAGGTTCATTTTCAGTGGAGGCCTGGGGAGAAAAGCTCCAAATTACAAAAGCTTTTAAGAACAGTAATTTAACAATCTTCAAAAATAAAACAAAAAACATCTGCAGTTTAAATAATTATAACAAATTAGACTTAATATAAAAACATTATATTAAGAATCAGTAGAAGGTATATGACAATCATTTAATATTTAGACAAATTTTAGACAGTTTGCAGAGAAATTAAAGGTACGTTGGTCTAAGAAATAGGAATTGCAATATGAAGCGAGGGAAAAACAGGCTTGTGGTATATTTAGAGAGAAAATCAGGGAAGAGAATTTGATAGCAGTAAGGAAGTCAGTGAAGAAGGGAGAGTAAGGAGGTATAAGGAATGAAAAGGTACTTATTTACATTTAGGGATAAAGTTTATCCTGGTTTTGAGCATTAATTCTTGACAAATCTAGAAAGCTGTACAGGAGGAATTATGGCACATGTTTAAGGCATACATGTCAAAATCAAGGAAAATAAGCAACCAAAATTATCAATTATTGCAACCAGTACTGAAGCAAGAAAGGTGATACTGAGAACTGAGATAGCTCAGAAGCAACAAAGATGGGGTCCTCTAGTCATGTTTCTCTAGAGAAATTGCAGAGTTGCAAGAAATATACTGAAAGGAATATTAGATATCTAGAGAGCAAGGTACTCTTAAAGACTCAATATGCAAAGGACAAGTAAAGAAACCAGTTACATATATATATATATATATATATATATATATATATATATATATATATATATATATATATATATATATATATATATATATATATATATACATACACACACATACACATGTACACAAACGCACAGATTTTTTAAACAGTTTGAAAGTTAATTGTGATACTAAATAGTGAAAGTTGCATGTGTGTACTCATGAAAAAAGGATCAGATTTGGATGGAAAAACATGAAATGCTTAGTGAAAAGCTAAGGGAATTTTAAATAATTATAAAATAAATGAATTTCATAAACAGAAAAAAGATACCACATATGGTACACATATCTTTAAATGTGCTAATGCCTAGCTAGAAAGTATTTCAAGTCATATTGTACCCCTTCTAGGTCTAGAGTACATAGCTTATGAGGGCAGGTACATATTCAATATCAGTGTTATTTAGTAAGTAGAGATTAAAAAGGGATGGTCTATCCCTTTATAAAATGTACACAGCTTATATTTTGCCATTTATTTCACTAATAAAATCCTTGGGATGCATGTTATTCAAAAGTGTTTTTGCCTTTTGTTTATAAAGAAACAAACAGTAATGTTTTGTATATCCTTTGTATATTTGTACAAGTTACTTTAAGATGTGGATCAGGTACAGCTTTAAAAGTAGTAAGAGACTAACTACCGTGGGCTAGCAATTTGTATTACCAAAGGCATGCTTAGTGTACCAGACGGAGAAAAGAAATCTGCAGCTTCACACTGGTGAACTGGGACGTTCAGTAAACTGAATTAATGCAGTAATTCTCTATTACCCACTTAATGCAATCAACATCACAGCATAAAATTCAATATGGATGGCTTTTATAAAATAAAATGCTCCCAAATTACCAGCGCATGTCAATGAAAAAAACGGGTGTTAAGCAAATACGTCTTATGGCCATCAAAAAGTCATCTGGTATGACATCATAATGCAAGATCACTGTTTAGGAAATGGGAAAGAAAATATAGGCAAAGGGAAAAGAGAGGGAATGAAAAGTGAAGAAACGGATAAAGAACTAATTGAGTGGAATGAGTTCTTATGTGGAATGTATTTGTAAAGAATTGCTTGTAAAGGAAATGTGAAGTAAAAACTTATAAGGACAATGTAAAAAGGGTGGAATACTGAAGAAGATAGGGCGCTTGCTTTTATCAAGTGTAATAGAATGAAAGGATATTGGGAAACATTTGTAATACAGCACTGTATGCTGATTGTAAGAAGTAGAATAAAACCGGAAGACTAGATATGATAGTAATATCAGGTTTATGGTTTATTTGGATAGGGAAATTTCATGCAATTTTGTATAATAAGCATTGAAATTTGAATAAAGTAATATAAAAAGTTTTGGTTATGGCAGAAAGAGTAAGGAGTTTAAACATGTCTCTCTCACTCTCTCTCGCTGTGTGTGTGTGTGTGTGTGTGTGTGTGTGTGTGTGTGTGTGTGTGTGTGTGTGTGTGTGTGTGTGTCTGTGTGTGTGTGTGTCTGTGTGTGTATGTGTGTGTGTGTGTGTGTGTGTGTGTGTGTGTGTGTGTGTGTGTGTGTGTGTGTGTGTGTGTGTGTGTGTGTGTGTAAATTTTAAAAGATTTATTTTATTCCTTTTTAAGTTTTAATAATTATGACATATGATGTGTTTTAAGAACTTTGGTCCCAATTCCAAAAGACTTGCCCCCGGATTCTCAAAAGCCTGCACAGAGTGCAAGATGAGTGCAGTAGCTCACGCAGGCAATATGTCTGCCGTGCAATCCAGGAGCAGCCGGCAGGGGTGTGCACGAGAGCTCCAGCACTAAGCTTGCATGGACTAAGCCCTGGTATGCAAAGCACCTCATTTGCTGGAGAAATCCATGCAAATGAGGTGATATTGCAATCCAGGAAGCTTGCAATAGTCCGTGCAAGACAAGTGCAATCTGCAGAAATGTACTCGGTTACTAACCGAGTACATTTCTGCAAATTCCAAAACGGAGCTATGACAGCTCCAAATAAAGGCTGCATATTATTGAGGAAGCATGCCAATGACCAAGTAGAAGGCCATTGGCATTGCAAACTGTTTAAAAAAATAAATAAAACAACTTTAATTTTTTTTTCACTGATCACAGCTGTTTAAGCATAGGACAGTGCGCAAATGGGATCGGGGGGTAAAATAATAAAATAAACTGAAAATGAGCATTCTAACAAAAGTCAGTATTCTGCCATGCAATCAATGGCAGGCAAAAAACAACTTGGCCAGAGAGTAGTGGTTGCTAAGGGGGGAGGCTCAGTGTGGGACATGTAACTATGCATTAGTAGGCAATCCTATGCAAATGAGGGAAAGGTTAGTGAATCCCAGATTTTCCCATGGTGTGTGGCAGGTCCCAAGAGTGTAAGAATATAAATAGCTGGGTGCAAGACTAGGATATAGGTGACATCATGGGGGTAGTGTCAAGCATACTGTAAGCAGATTGGAGACCTGTGGCTTGAGATTGCTCCTAGGTTAGCACAGCTAAGCTAGGGGTGTGGCTAAACCTGCCTAGCACACTTTACAAAGTGTAAGCGGGTGTGTGCGCCGTGCACCAGGTTTTACGGGAAGAAAAAGGAAGTTAAACCAGGAAAAAGCAGCTCTGTGCACATTTAAGCACTCTGAGCGGCAAACACACGGGCTTAAACAGGGAGGCAATGGGAAGGTAAAACAGCAGTAGGAAGGTAACCAAGGAGAATTAGCTTAGCTGACAGGTGAAATGTATCACAATCAGCCAATTACACAGGTAGCAGACCAGCCCAGCACCCCGCTATAAACTATGCAAACACCTCTCCCCCTTGCTTTTCCCAAAAACTCTGCACCATCGGTGTATACAGACGGGGAAATTTTACAAAACGAAAGCAAGAGAAAAAATGTTAGGGGCTGCTTTTGCTATTATAAACCAGCATGTGCAAGAGGCTGAGGGTGGTGAGGATGTGAATGCTGCTGAGCAACCCACAGTGAGGAGACGGAGAAGAGTGTACAGACCCAGGGTAACCTACCAAGGGCTACATGAGCTGGAGATAGTGGAGTGCTATAGGGTGGACAGGGACCTCCTACAGCAAATTGTTGAGCTGTGCCAGCCACGCCTCACACACAGAACTAACAGAGGGGAACCCATTTCAGTGGATACCAAGGTATGTGTAGGCCTAAAAATACTAGCTACAGGTACCTTCCAAAGGCCAACTGGGGATATGATGGGGATTTCACAGGCATCAGCATCCAGGGTACTCCATCAGTTCCTGGATACCATGTCAGCACATGTCAGTAAGCATGTATACTTCCCCATCACTCGTGAGGCATTGGCCAGCAATATTCATCTCTTCCACCAAATAGCAGAATACCCTGAGGTAGAGGCTGCACACACATATGCATTAAAGCACCACCAGATGAGCGGGGTAGGGTCTACATCAACTGCAAGGGCTTCCCCTCCATCAACTGCCAGGTCGTGTGCGATGCCCAGGGCATAATAATGAATGTGTATGCTGGCTGCCCTGGAAGCTATCACGATTCCCACATCTGGCATCTGACGCAACTGTACCAGACATTTGCCAGTGGGGACATCCCACACGGTCACCTAGTGGGGGATGTTGGATATGCACTGGAGCCAAGGCTCATGACACCCATCAGAAATGCACACACACCCGAACAAGATCTCCATGGTGATGCACAAGCACAAACACGAATCATAATAGAGTGTGTGTTTGGGATGCTCAAGTCACAGTTCCGGTGCCTGGACAAATCCGGTGGATCCTTGCAGTACTCACCAACTACATGTACCCAAATTGTCCTTGTATGTGCCATGCTACACAATATGATCCTGCAGAAACAGCTGCAGCAGGAACAGCATGGGGCAGGGCCACACAGCCCGCCACTAGTGCCAAGGCCTACACCGGCGCAGAGTGACTCAGAGGAAGAACAACCTGAGCCTTTCCCTGTAGGCAGAGGAGGGATGCCCAGTATACTCTGGCCTTGGCAAAGAGGCAATGCATAGCACATGCACTGACACAGTAGGGACCCAGGGAATTACCCCTCTCTCCGACTTGCACATACAGTAAAGGGGATGCCAAACCTGAAACTACCTGTGCTCAACCATGTATAGGGAGTGTACTATGTGCATCTGACATAGGCAGCCCTGCATCACCGCCCTCGATACTGGGACATCCACAAGGTAAGTGACTCACACATGCCAGTCGGGGGGGGGGGCACATACCCAACAACACTCATAGCCAGCAGGATAGGTGTAGACAAACACAAACAAATGTTGCACTATGGCCTCTGAATGAGCCCCATGGGTAACCCCTACCCCAGCCCTACACAGACAGACTACAGCAGGCCAGCCAGTTTGATGTCAGTTGGGAAGGCTAGGAAGTTGGAAACTAATATGTAGGTAGTGAAAGCTACGATCTGTAGTACACTGGTATGCCTCTAGCCAACACGATAGGTACGATTACAGACTGAAATGATGTACCTGACAGACCAGTACAGTCCTAGCAACTGTGTAAAAGTGTAAGGTGTGCTCCACCATCCTATGTACATTTATAGTAACAGTCAGTTGTGCCCCCCCCGTTTAGAAATGTAGAAACAGTTTGGTGTCACCCCCCCTCCCCTGCTAAGCAGAAATGTAGCAACAGTCAATGCCAGATGACTGATGTATACCCTGCAAACACAGCACTCTACCTGTCGGTGTACAAAACAAAGGTCAGCACCGCAGTACAAACCACCTGGCCTTGATCCACACATGCAATATAGATGGCCATACTGGGCATGCTCATACACTTAGAGGAATGAAGGCAATGTCAGTCAACAACATACTGAAAGCCCATACTGGGCATGATCACACACTTAAACACAAGAAGGCCATGTCAGCAAACAACAGTGGACCAGACATATCTGGCAGTTGCAGTTCTCAGTGCAGACATATGTCAGTATGCACCACTCCTGCCTTGCACACACAGTGGATAGGAATACAGACATATATGTAAGGACGACCCACTATAATAAGCCAAAGGTAGACAGCCATTCTGCCTGCAGTAGGAAGCTACAACCAGTTATGAGAAGTATTCCTGGGGTTTAAATACGGCCATTTTCCTGCACTTTCCCATGATTGGCCGGTTTTGAAAAGGCTAAGCTATGGGCACATTTGCTTAAATAAGGTTGACACTGCTTAAAGAGGTATACCACTAGGCAGATTGAATTGGCTCCACTACACATTGCTTACACTTCTTAACTTGAGCTGTGCTGCAGTTAGCATTGCTTAATAGTTAATTAGCACTAGATTTGCCATTTGGCAATGATTTATTCTTCATTACAGGTTATATTTGTGTCTGGTATCCATGATTCATGTGTACATACACTGTATGGGGACCTGGGGAATTCTACACTTTATTACAATCACACCTCAGATCTATGTTTACTGCAGTACTCCAGTTCACATATTTATGTTCTGTGGCAGATTATCCAACATCACACTGTACATAGATTTACTTCACATGTTTGGTTTGACTTTCCTGTGGTGAGGATTAGTTTGCTGATACCTCATTCATATTTACTGCTATGATGGCCTGGTGGTTAACTACTGTGACTACAGTGTGCAGGTTCCTGAGTTTGAGCCTTACAGAGGCAGTTTATTTTGTTGCTGGGCAGAACATGGGTCGTTGAATCCAGAGTGATTAAGGCACTTTAAAGCAGTTGTAAGCGGGTTTGCGTGATGGTAAGCACTTCTAACCTCTGGTTACAGTTTCTTACACTCAGTTAGCTTCTACATTGCTTAATCTGTACAGGCAATGCTTACCTCCATGCAAATGCCCTTAAACACGCTTACTACTGCTTAATTTTGCTTAACCCTGCTTACTAGTGACTTATTCATTATGACACTGACACTTCACATGTGCATTTAATGCAGTACTCCAGTTCACATTTAAATGTTATTATGTAGGTTATACGGCAAAAGATGTAAAAATATGTTCATATACTGATTTCACATGGAAAATGATATGTGCTGCAGTGGGACTCAAACCAGGAATGCCTCTTCGTTAGGCGGATGCTCTAACCACTATATTATTGCTGTGCTGCTTCATTTGCATATATATTCCTTGTTATCCTCTTCAGCCTTTTCAACTGCTTTAACCATAGCTAAGCAATGGGCAAACCCGCTCACCTACAGTTAGCTGTACTCGGAGTTTTAAAAAAAATAAATAATAGGGTTTCTTCATTTTATTTGACTGTACTGTTGCTGTTGAACACATGGGAACTGTTGGTGGGGATATGCGGACACTTGTGAGCAGTCTCACTCATTTATTTACACATTCTTATGTTCTACTTTGCAGGGGCGTGTTTATTCTGAGAGCTCTGCTCTCAGACACATCCCATGCACTCCTCCATGCTCCATGTAGCATTAGGAGTTCAGGCAGCGCACCTTCATTAATATGTATGGTGCGCTGCTGTCCTCCTTTAAACTGCCGCTTCCGTGGAGGACTAGATTAGTCCTGCACAGATGTTTAGTAAATCCGAGGGTTGCTCTCAGTGCAAGCGACATGTACACCGAGAGCATGTATTTGGAATCTGGCCCCTGTGCAAGCTGGTTTATAGACACCCCTTGCATTGAAATAAGTCACTTACATTAACAGCAAGTCTTTCAGAATCAGGGCATAATATACTGAGAGCAACTCTTCTGCAATCTGGCCCCTTATATAAAAAGCAACCCTTTTATATTTAACTATAAGTATCATAGGACCTTTACATCTTCTTGATGTACTTGGCACTTTGGTTTAACATCTCATCTGAAGGATGGTATGTTTAGGAGTGCAACAGTCATGCCAGATTTATGCACTTGTTTAACACCATGGCATGTAAGGGTTACAGGCATACCTCTCAACTGTCCAGATTTTTGCAGAATGTCCAGATTTATGCTTCATATTTTTGGTCTGAAAATCATTGAGGATTGAAGTCCCTAAATAATACTAAATAATAATATACATTTGAGTTTCAGACTACATATTCTTCAGAAAATGCATAATAATTCAAACCTGTTATTACAGCAACTTTCTAAGTTTATAGGAGCAATATTTAAAATATGTCCCTATTTTTGGTCCTTTGTCCCCCCCCCCATTATTTCTGTCTTTGTACAGATTTCTTGCACTGGGAGGATGAAAGGTACAGCACAACTGTATTATCAGGGTAAATACTAAGGTGTGCAGAAATCATAGGTGCTGCAGTTCTTATACTGTGAAAGAATAGTGGCCAGGTGGTCCACGTGGCTTTTTATTCTATTAGACATGAAGATGATGGCCACAGTGTATTTTGAATCATACCATCTAGGTACATTGTTTCACACTTGTCTAAAATGGAGTACCTGCCAGTACACAGTAGCAATTTCCTCAAGGTCATCTTCAGTCATTTGTTCCAGCTTTTGGTCTAGTTTTGGGAGCATGCAACCATTGTGACAGTATCTCTCATACATGCAGCAAGGGGGGAAGGTGGGATTTTAGCTTGTTTTTTTCCTTTTCATGTGGAAATATTGCCTCCTTTCATTTGCACAAACTTCACATTAAACATTCAGCTTTGACTATGTATCCATCTTGCACTGATTTCCAAAGCTTTTCCTTGGCTATGGGCATATCTACATGGGAAAGATACACAAGTGTTATAACCCTGCAAAAGGCAGCGTTGTCTGAGTCATTACTTCTGGATTCATATTAATGATTCTTCAAATGATGTTTGTTCAATGGACAAAACCACAAAAGATATAGCTGAAAGCCACTTTCAACAAACAACTGAGCAAGCTTTTTTTGCAGGAGGGCAAGCTCTCTTACACCCCCCATGTGGAGGTAGGTCCCCCATATCCCCACTAACATATTTTTATATATATATATATATATATATATATATATATATATATATATATATATATATATATATATATATATATATATATATATATATATATATATATATATGGGTCTATCTGAGTTCATCGACATTTTAAAATACAAAACGAATTAACCGACACCAAAACATCGAAACTCATTTAACCGGCCAGAAGATCGACAGTTCACAAACACGACATCGCATACACCCGACACAACATACCAACAAACAAAACACATCCCTATCCAACACTCACACACACAACACAAGCACACCAAAATCCTTACAAACAAACACTAACCCATACATACACAACTAACCACAACCCTGACCCAAACCCTTACCCTAAGGTCCGTCACTATCGCACACTCACCCAACCCCTAACCCTAACTCACTTATCCCACCTACCCCTACAAAACACCAACATTGCACACTTACCTTACTCACACTCACCTAACCCCTAACCCTAACTCACTTATCCCACCCCTACCCCTACAAAACACCAACATTGCACACTTACCTTACGCACACTCACCTAACCCGCCTAACCCTAACTCACTTATCCCACCCCTACCCCTACTAAACACCAGCATCGCACACTTACCTTACTCGCACCCTTACCCCATCACAGCTTCTCAGCGTCGGTGTCTTCCTCCGTCGGTCTTCTGCCTCGTCGATCTTCTGGCGTCGGTGACGTGACTTTCGACATTCTCGTGTCGGTTAATCCATTGTCGGTATTTTAACATGTCGATGAACTCAGATAGACCCATATATATATATATACACACACACACACACACACACACACACACACACACACACACACACACACACACACGGTTGCACAACAGTGAAGAAAAGTGAATAACCCAGTGCATATCTCTCAAGTGTCCAGATATTTGCAGAATGTACACATTTTTGCCTCATATCTCTGGTCTGTTCCTCATAGAATTTGTGGTTTTCTGACAACTCATTTAGGATTGAAATCACTAAATAATAACATTCATTTGAGTTTAAGACTTCATATCCTTCAAGACATGCATGCTAACACAAATCCTTTTATTCTAGCAATTTTCTTAGCTTATAAGAGCAGTATTTAAAATGTGTCCCTGTTTAAGGCCTTTGATCCCCATCCCATTATTTTTGGCTCTGTCCAGATTTCTTGTGCTAAGAGGGTGAGAGCTATGGCCCAGTGATCATTGAAAAGGTTTCAGTGCTATACCATTTGAGGTTTTGCCCATTGAACAAATCATTGTCAAACACTCATCATGTTCCTTCACTTATGTACATGTGTAACAGTCCACATTGCTAATATTCTGCCAGGCTTTCAGGCCCAGATTGTAATGGCAGTACTTGACTTTGTAAGCAAAACAAAACAAAACAAAACAAAAAAAAAAAACAGTTATCATATCAGAAGTGTTGAAGCTTCCTTTTATTCCATTCAAGTGACATGTGAAGCAGACATAGAACAGTTTGCATCACTAATGCGAATTCATCAGTTTTATAATCTCCAGTTCCTCAAAACAGCAAATATATTCTCAAAAACGGTATCATATAATACTTCATTCACTAATAAACAAAAACTGTATTTCAGCATTGTAAACCAAATAAATAAAATTTACAGTACTAGATCACACCTTTGTTAGACCTCAGTAAAACTTCACAAGTCAGATTTTGAAGCATTGATATAGTGAGGGCATATAGCCACTGCCATTTCACCCTTGCTACACTGAATTGTAGAATTCAACCCGAATCCAGATGATATCATCACAAGGGGTGGGATCATAGGAAGTTACTAGGCTATTGGCTCTAGGGCCTTTACAAGCCTAGCCAAGTTCTACCCTTATTTCCATGATCAGCACCTATTGCCCCTGTCCATGAGAGACACAGGTGGAACCTCTGGGGTGAAATTGCAGTTACCTGTCCAGTTTGTCCAGATTGCATTTGAAGAGGGCCAATGAGGTGCTCAGTTTGACATGAAGTGGAAGTCTGTTCCAAAGGTATGGTAACCTCTAGGAGACAAATCTCTCCCTCCAGCAGGTTCTATTAATGTCACATAGCAGGTTAAGGTCTTTAGATCGAGTAACCTGTGTGCCATTTGACTTGCGGATATGAAGCATTTCCAGTAAAGCAGGGTCAGAGATTGCCTTATATGCAAGGCAGAGATCGCCTCTGAGTAGTCGGTATGAAACAGAATAAAGTGACAGTGATTTCAGATGATCCACATAGGACAGATACTGAATTTTCCTTGTGATGGAACCTTTGTGGTCTATTGCTGCAGGTGCATGGAAAGATACATACCAAAAGGGGCATTGTACTCAATTATTGGTCTGATGAAGGAAGAGTACAGAGAGGTTATGACTTCTTTTTTCTGGAGGCAATGTCCATACTTATGAGATGAGCAATATAGAATGCCCTTCTTACCACTGTGGAGACATGGTAATCAGAGGTAAGGTTGCTGTCCACCTGTGTGCTCAGGTCTCTCACCACTCAGTTGCTATTGATGTGGTAGCTAGCAGGAATATCGCTCTTACTGAAAGGGATGATAATAATTTTTTTTGCATTGAGTTTAAGGCCATGACTTTGGCACCAGTCATTTGTTTGTGTAAGACCCTCTTGTAGGATGTTGACATCATTTGGAGATTCTACGATCACTCCCAGTTTGCAATCATCAGCAAACTTTGTCAGCCACAGAGCTTTAGTTTTTGCTTGTACTTCGGAGAAATAGATTCCAAACAGTAGAAGTCCCAGGACTGATCCTTGTGGAACACCACTGGTTACAGGTCTGCTGTTGGAGGTGGATTCTCCTATTTTGACTTTATGCGTTTTATCAGTGAGCCAGTTAGTGACCCATCTAAAGATATAAGGGTTGATACCTAGCTGGGTAACTTAGTCAATGATGCCTGAGTGGATGATAGTGTCAAAAGCCTTGGCTAAATCTAGGTAGGCTATATGCACAGTTTTCCTTCATCCAGGGCCTTGGTGACTGTATTGAGGAAGTCTACCAGGTTTAACAGGCATGATCTCCCTTTAACAAATCCAAACTGAGTAGGGTCAAGTATTTGGAGATTACTTATATATTTGTTGGTAAGGTCCATGATGATTTGCTCCATGACCTTGCAGATAAGGCTAGTCAGGCTAATAGGTCTATAGTTCCTACGGTCAGTGGAAGCACCACCTTTGTTCAAGAGAATAATGGTAGCCATTTTCCATTCAGCTGGGATGAAGCCATTGCTTATACTATGATTGAATAGAGTACTCAATGGTGTTATTTATTTTTGTTGGAGCCCGTGTAGGATGCAGCCTGGGATGTTATCGGGTCACATAGATGCTGTGTGTTTGGCCTTATAGAAGGCGTTTATGACCTGCTTTTTAGAGATACAAGGTAGGGGACAGATGGTGGGGATTTCATGGGGTACGTGTGGCAGGGACAGGGGACTGAAGTTTTCACAGAACCTGTTGGCCAACAGGTTAGCTATGTCCACAGGCTCAGTACATTTGGTATCATTAACTACTAATTCAGCACAAATCTGGACCTTTCCTTCTCGGTTATGGATGTAACTAAAAAGCACCTTATGGTTGTCCATAGTTGATAAAGCTAATTTGGATTCATAGTTTGCTTTGGAGGACTTCACAAGAAGTCTTATTTGCTTGTTTAAGCTGAGGAGGGAGTGTTTCCAGTTTAGGGCTCGCTCCCTCTTACTCTTAGCAATTTCTTCCTCTTATTGTAAAGCCTGTTAATGGCAGTAGTCCACCAGGCAGGTTTCCTCTTCCTTGAGGAGCTTGGTTTGGTCCTATCAGGTATGGCCGAGTCAATGCAGTTTATACTGATGCTTGTATAAAGCATTGGTGTAGAACTTGGCATAGTTGCCAGTTCCATTTGAGGGGTATGTGCAGTAACTATTTATACCATCCCATAATAGGTCATAATCTGCTTTGGAGAAGTTTTTTAGTTTAGTTTCTGCTTGGGGGGGGGGGGGCAGATGTGATAGTTAACTTTGAATTAGACTGATTTGTGGTCAGATCTCAGCAAGGAAGACCTCACAGTAGAGGTGCTACAGTGGTCCCTCATATGGAACCTGTTGAATTCAATACCTCAGCATGTTCGGTTTCAGATCCATACTAGATTATCCACCTATCGTCAAGGAAATTCCTCCACTTATTAATACAAGGAATGAAAATGTTGGTTTTACTGATGTAAATAAATTTATACTTGAAGTACCCCACAAAGAGGTCCACTTGTATGGGGCAAAAGAACCAGAAGGCAAGTCATTTGCAAAATAATAATAATAAAAATAAGTTATTGAATGGAAGTGTTTTCTGTTATTGTTAACGACAGCAAATATATTTTTGCACACTAAGTACTTTACCACAACACAATGCATTTAAAGATTTTTTTAGATCAAACAACGTGTTTCTTACAATATTGATTTACTGATCTGTCTTGTGTGATGCTCTTGTGGAGTTCTTTATGTTGGTCTGACATTATACCATTTTAAATTTAGAATTTATAAACTTCTAACTGATGTCAAATGCAAAAGAATTGTCAAAACCCTATTTAAAGTATATTGGTCACTTTCAGAAGCACCCCTGTTTAACAATAAATGTAAGTTTCTATTATACTCCTCATATTAAAACTGCAAGTGATTTTGCAAAAAAAAAATTACAGTGTGCTGTTTATTTTTTTTTTTAAGTTCACAGATTATTTGGTTTCTTTTAGTAAAACACACATACAGAATGATATCTTGCCAGATATTGAGCAGTGATTTACACACGACTATAAAAGATTATGGGTAAGCAAACATCAACCTACCTGTTTAGAGGAGCAGGTTCTTACTTGCATTGTGGTTTCGCTAAAACATTATTTCATGTGTTAGTTTTCAATTTGAGGTGCTCCATCTGCAAGAACTGACAACTTACATTTATAGGAACTAAGAAATTACTACTGATACATTTATCGTGGACATAGAGTAACCTGTATATTAAGTGGTGAGGTGTTGTGGGTTCAGTCTTTTGTGAAGTCAAGCCAGGGATTTTCAGTTCTAAGGAAAAAAGAGTCTTCCAAATAAAATGGAAAAACAACATCCTTTTTTCATAAAAATTGTGTAATATGATACTGTATATGGTAACGAGGTTACATCCAACTCCAAAGGGTTGTTTCTACATGTGTTTCCAAGCATGACCAATACATTTTAATATTTATTGGCATTTGTTTATTGAGAAAGTCCAGCTGGGCATTGATACCCATTTTCAGTGGAGGCCTGAGGAGAAAAGCTCCAGAAAAGACAATATTAAGACAATCACAGGCATATGTCAGATGAATAAATAATACAATGAAATTACTATTGTTGCTAAAGGAAATTAAGGACAATGATTTACTAGCAAAGACATTCAAATAGAATAATATATTTGCTCTAGGAATAAAATAAAGAAAAATGATTTACTGGCAAAGGTATTATCATATAAGTGTAGCAGTATGTATATATATATATATATATATATATATATATATATATAGAGAGAGAGAGAGAGAGAGAGTATTAAATAAGATGGTTCATGCTGTGGGAAAAAGGGGATAAGAAAATATGGGTGAATTAAAGTTGGAGAAGATAGAAGATTTTGGTATGTGGATAAAGTTACACTAGATGCAAAACAAACTCTGGAGTGGAATATTTCATCAAGGTTACTGCTTCAATTATTAGATAGGAAGGAACATATCTGGGTTATAAAATGAGGAAACTGTGTCTGAATGATTCATTTTGATATTGTTTATGTTTAAAAGAATAAATAGGGCACGCAGCCAAACCAATTAATAAAAAAAATTACAAGAAAATCCTAGCCAAGCTTCAGATTTCACTGTGTGATTCCTTAAAACCTTTTGTAAAAGAGGATAATGGGATATATGCAAATGAGCCCTTAAAAACATCAGGTGTTTCAGCTATATGGCAGTTCTTAATGCCCGTAACTTGTTTCTTTTTAAAGGACCACTACGGGTAAATGATGAAAAAACATATTTTTTTATCTAGTCATGATTTTCTGCACCTCCCAAAGCTGCTTTAATCCAAAAAAGTATTCATTCTTAATTTTATTTATTTTTGTTCTCCTGTCTGCCTTCATGGGGGCGGACATCCTGATGAGACTATTTTTCCTTAATAGGCTAAATCTGTCCCAAAATGCAATCTGACAGCCCTGATTGTGAGAACAATTAGCCCTACCTTTTGTTGTCAGATCAGGCTTCCATTCACTTAGAATGGAAAACCTGAAAAATATTCCCACATTTAACAGTCAGTAGATCAAGTGTCACTGACTGTCCTGCACTGAATTTTACAAATGTTGTTCATACTGATGCACTACATATTTTCTGAAAGAAGCTAGGAAAAGTGTCAGCTAATTACAGAGATAAAAATACTTTTTATAAAGAGCAAGTTTGTTACTGTCAGTTCCAGACCAAGTTACTCCTCCCTCTATGAGCCAGAGTTTCAGATTTCCAGCTAGGCTAGGTTCAGCTAATTAGCAACCTTGCATGACAATAGACATCAAACAAATGTCAGCCTGGTGTGCCACTAAAACTGTTCCCTAATGTCTATTTCCTCCTTACTGTTGACTTACACATGTCCAGGCTAAGTGGGATAAAAAAAAAACAACAAAAAAAAAAACACTAATCTAAATTCAACCTTTTTGTCCACTATATCAATTTTCTCAAATGGACATAGTGAAATATCTGCTTTGGTGTGTGTGGAGTGCTTACTGGCTGGCCACATACTTATTTTTGCATAGTTACTGTAATATAGCATAACATTAACCATACTGCTAAACTTTACCTAACAACTGACTATTTTTTTCTTAACAGTAGCCTCCCTAGGCTCTTATGTCAGCCACTACTTTTTGTTACAATAGCTTCACACAGCCTTTTTTTTCTTTCTTTTTATCTAATGTCACTAGAGGAAGGAAGTGGAAAGAAAAAGAGTGTGGTCATGTGGCTCCTTCAGTTTATAATGGGATTTTACTTTTATAATATCTACTAGTGTTGATTGATTGTATCTTTATTTGAAGGAGAAATCAGACTTATTGTTTGCATAAAGAAACATAAAGTCTTACTGAGGTTTCATGGCAGTAAGACTTAGTACCATGTCACATGATGCCTTTTTGAGAATATAAGTGTTGCATTGAAGGACTAGGGTTATATATCAAACAAAATTCAATTAGTGACAAAACTAGTTTTGTGTTTGCCTCACATATATCACTTGTATGGATTAAAATATGTTTACAAATTTCTAATATGTTGGCTTTTTTTTATTCACTTGTGATACATATAAGTGGAATATAACAGTCTCATATACACTCTTTTTTTTAGATTTTAGATTAACACTCTTGACTTTGCACCAAAAAGCTTAGACTTCAGTGTGTTCACTGCCACCTTTTCAAAAACATGTAATGTGTGGCATGGGGCTGGGGTGATTCCTCATCATCACCATCTGCTGTGCTGCCTTATACAAGGAGTGGTATTTCTCTCTCTCATAGAATAGAATACAGGACATTGTTACGTTCTGCTCTCCCATCTGACACAACAGGGCTGTATAGAGTTGAATGTACATGGATGGGACTGTTTGAAAAGCCCCACTGACTGTCTAATATTAGGTATGTTTCAAGTCCCTTAGATTGTTTTCAGTGGCAAAGATGGTTGCAATATCGTATTGTTAGTATTGTAGACTGTTTTGTGTACAGGGGAAGATCCACAGGCCTTACATGGTGACTGTTCACCTTCATTCCACGTCACTATCACCAAGGTTTCTCTTTTTAGTTTTGTTTTTAAATCACAGCAAATGACATAAATGTAGGCATCAGTTGTATTCAGTCACACATTTCAAACAGCAGTATATGTAAAGCTCATGTTTGAAAAGAGAAATACAACAATTAGGGTTAAAGTCATGAAAAGCCCAAAAGAGGAAACATTGAAAAAGAAATTGAAGGAAAATGAGATATTAACAGTGTCTTCTCATACTGTGGGAATCTGAAAAACTGATGCAGTCTTTCCATCATTTCTGTGAAGGAAATCATGGTGAAGGAGAAGCCTTCCAGCAGGATAAATCTTCCTTTTAGCCGCTGTTAAACCTAAATGATTTTAATTTAAAACTTTTAGAAATAGCCCAAGTATATCCCATAATAACTGAGCAGCTGACATGATAAATTCATTTCCAAAAGTCTGTTCATCTTAACCATCTGTTTCCACCATCCTGTAACCTGTATACAGGGTCACCAAACAACAAAATAAATCTGCATTATTTTCACTATAATGCCAAACAATTTCCATTACTAGTTTACCTCATGAAAAAATACTAAAAGTGAGTTGTGAAAGTATACAAAATCTTCACTTGATACGATAGGTTGACTAGCATCTACAATCTTCATAATGCAAAGAAACATGCAATATCAAAGTCTTAACAAAGTTTAATTTGGCATTCCATACCATTGAACTTCTTAAAAAAAATCAAATTCCTACCTCTCTTTCCATGGAGGGTTAGATATGGCACCTTTCTTATAACCAAACTCCTCATCATTATTATATTAGTTCTATGCATGTAATTTCCATAAAAATACAGTAAACATCTATACAGCAGCCTTAGTCTGAGACGTAGATATTTTCATTGCCCAGTAACAATTTAGTCCATGTGCGTTTGGACTATTTTAGACATATTTATCTAATCATTGGAATACGATTACACATTTTATTGTTTCCAGGTAAATTTAATTAGACTATACAAAGAAACAAATTCAATAAACTGGGTTCTTCATCAAGGAAAAAAGGGGAAATTGTTATATTTAGGTAATTTCTACTTAACAGTCATGCAGTGTCATAAATATGTAAGCTAACTAAATATATACAAGCTAAACCATAACAGTCCAAACTTGGTAAAGAAAGTTTATATTTATAAAACTCTTGTATTACTGTCGAGAGTATAAAAGTTCATCCACCTGTCTATAGGAGTTTGACAAATGAGCATCTAATAGCATTAACCCAGGTTAGGGTGTATAGTAATAGACAATTCTGTGATAGAAAATGAGCACAGTGAGTTGGAACATTTTTATAACATTCATTCTGTCAAATAAAGGAAATTTAAATATGAATAAGTATTGATTTTATTGTCTGTCTAAAATTATTATATGTATGTTACGTAAACTTGCATAATGAGTTAGAATAAGAAATTCCTGCGCATTTAAATCGTCAGGCAACAGGTATAAAATCTGATTCCAGAATTATTTCTGCTAACAGATAAATCATACAGAACATAGATTTGTGGAACTTATTCTACAAACTAATTAATAACTGTACTTTAGAAAAAAGTTGTACCTGTGGATTCAATAAACTCTGTGATGTTAGTGCGTTGAGCGGCACCGCTAATCGCATATTCATGTTGCTTATCACACTTACACTTTATTCCTAATCTCATTTTCCACTACATTTTCTAAGTTCCTAATTTGAGAGTGTAATGGTGGGTTCAAAGTGCATTTCCTGGTCAAACCTGTAGATGTCTGAATAGTATTTTGTTTAAAAAGTACTTGAAAATTAATTTGTCTCATGAACATCCTTATATCTAATAAAGTCCTAGCTAGATCCCCTCTTTTGTTCGGGATATATTTGATACATTTCGATAAAAGCTTAAAATGCTCATTCTTTAAAACCACTTCACTAAAATTATAAGAGCTTATGGATGAAAAAACAAAATATTTTATGAGATTCTTGGGATTTGCTTAGGAATTTGAAACAAGATTTATATAGGGAAAATATAGGATTTTTAACTATAGATCTAATTGACATCTTTTCAAGTATCCCTCATGCAGAGGGACTTGCATTTTTAGAGGAAATAATATACGAAGATGGTACTTTGACAAATGATGAACATTTGGTACTTTTACAGCTTACAGAATTAGTATTAAAATATAATTATATCTATTTTAAAGGTGAATTTTTCCATCAATCTAAAGGTATAGCAATGGGTGCAATATGTGCACCCAGTTATGCTTAGTTTTGGCAAGGTGGGAAGAAAAATATGTACTTGATTCTATATATAAAACCTGTTGGATTCTTTACAAATGATTCCTGGATGACATTTGTGTTTTATGGACTGGTTCCAAGGAAGAGATAACAAATGTTATTGAATACTTACACAATAATACTTTTTGAAATTCACTTATAAATTTTCGATGGATAAGTTAGAGTATTTAGATGTTGAAGTATATAAGTATAACAGTGTTTCAACTCCAAAATATACAGAAAGAGTTCATATTGTAATTCATACTTGCATTTTTTCAGTGCACATCCCTTTCACTATAAACATAATATAGTGAAAGGGCAGTTTATTAGAACTAGTAGAATGACTTCCAACGAAGTAGATTTTACTAAAGAATTAATTGTGTTAAATCAAATGTTTAAAGAAAGGAAATATCCAGATAAGCTTATTTTGAAAATGGAGAAATAAGTAATTAGAGAGAGGACTGGTAGATATAAACCTATTTTAGGGTTAGGTTTTGATGATATCTATTCAGGGAATGCAAATATTGGTGAAACCTTTGATATGACATTGATTTTGGAATATAATGCTACCTCTTCTATGGTTAGGAATGTGATAACTACTGAATGGAATACATTTCTTTCCTTTACTGATCTTGAAATGCTTAACAAAGATAATTTTAAAATAGTTTACAAGAATGCAAGGAATTTGAAAAACTTATTACAAAATAATACTAAACGCTCAAATAGGATATGGTAGAACGAGACATGGAACTTTTAAATGTGGGCGTTGTTTATAATATGAACATATTTTGAATAAAGAATCCTGTATTTTGGAAACTAGGAAAGTTGAGTTAAAAAGTAAAGAATTTAGTAATTGTGAAACAGCAGGTTTAGTTTATTTAGCCACATGCTGCCAATGCCAATCTTTCTATATAGGGAAAACTGAAAGAAGGTTAAAGAAAAAGAATCTATTAGCATTCCTATGACATTCAAACTAAAAAAGATAACAATGCTTTATTTAAGCATTCTTTGGAATGTCCAAATGCCTTCTATCTTTTCTTTGTATTAGAAAAAGTAAATATTGGTGGGTGTGGCGGCATGTGGGAAGAAACAATTGAATATAAAGAATTGTGGTGGCAAGTGACATTGCAGGCCAATAAAATACCAGGATTAAATGAACATTTATCACTTGCCCCACTCTTAAAATTGAGAGCAGCTAAATTATAGCCTTCATACATATTTCACAACTTGTTTACACTGACATACATTGTTATGTTCATAACTTTTTATACTGATATACATTTTTATGTAAAATGAAATTTCTGGAACAAGTGTTTTACTATTTTATCTATTATTTAAACATGTAAAGATTGTTATTTATATCCCATGATTTTTATAGCTATTTATATAATATGCTCCTGTTAACCAGCAGATGGCGCATGGACATTGATGTACAAATGAATCAAGGAACATATAATCTTTATTAACTTTTATTTATTTACTTACACTCATGAACACCCTGTTTTAATCTAAATGTGTTTTAAATTCATTTTATAGTCATTATATTTTTGGTAATAAATACTAATATAAATAATTTTTAAGGTTTTATTACAATTTGAAAGGTTTAATTAACTTATTTTATATTAGAAATTCATGTTGATTGGCTCAATGTTTTTTGTCATAGGTTTGATTGTATATAAAAGGGCTGTTTTTCACTCTAACCCACATCTGATGAAGTGTGATGAAACAAAAACGGATTTTTAAACAGCGTTAATGGAGATGGAGTGTTTTTAGTGTGAATTTTTCTTTAATAAAACGTTAGATATACTGGTTGCCTTTGTCCGTGGCTTTATTGGGTCACTTTCAGTGCACCTTTCGTGGTTTTATTGGATACACTTACACAAATACAAGCATGGTTTCATGGCCAGCTGGGAAACTGTGCACAGCTGCATGAGCACAGAAAGAAGATGCATTCAAGTTTGCTTATGGACAGCCACAATGGCTACCATGGTTGAAAATACTGCAAAATTAGCAGTAATAAAACAGTAAAGAAAAGTGTACTCAATGCAATGTCCACTAAAAAAATTATATGAAAAAAAATGAAAGAATGAAGGGAGTGTTAAAAAGGAAAGGCAAATACAAAGACACGTACACTGGGCAGGGAAAGTGTGCTGATGAAAATGGGTGCAGACATGAATGATAGGAATGGATAAAGAGGAGGAGGACATGGTAACTATGGCAAGGTCCCCAAAATAGGATATATCAATGTATGTGTTCCAGTGCAAGTCCGTAGCATAACATTAAGCACATATGTAGACAGCACAATACATACTGCTGTTTATACTCCCTGAGCAAGTATATTATGATACAAACACACATGATGGAATATATATATATATATATATATATATATATATATATATATATATATAACTGACACATAAGGTTACATGTCAGTGGAAGTGAATGGTTGTGATACAGACATCCTTTACATGTTCACTGGAGAGGACATTTAGCAAAGAAGGTATATAAATTAGGGATATGTGCATTCTCTGAAGATCTGCAGAATGACTTGGTTGAATATGACTAACATGTCACCATAGCTCTCAACCAGTCAGGGACACATAGCAACAGACTTCTGTAAAAATGTAGACAGGAACAGTCACAATCATGGACACTTTTTAGTCAAGTGGTAATACTGATATGATATAGTAGTACAGTCACACTATAGCTGTACTGAGGCTACAATTGCACTTCATAGGTTCATAGGTCATAGGAGAGTATTAGGCTAATGGCCCAAGAGCTCATACAAGCCTAGCCAGATTTAACCCGAGTATCCCAGTGTTTAATAGCTAGGTGAACAAAGTTCACAGAGATATGAGCCCCTGATCATGTGGGACATGGACGCCACCCCAACAGTAAATTTACAATTACACCTCCATTGATCTAGGTTGCTCTTGAATAGGGTCAGGGAAGGGCTTTGCTTTACATAAATGGGAAGTTTGTACCAGAGAAGTAGTCTATTAGAGACATATCTATGTCTCCAATATGATTTATTTACATCAGATGGTAGGTTAAGATCCTTGGAATAAGTGACCCTCATGCATTTTGATTTATGAATGCTTAACATTTTCAATGGATCAGATACTGCCCTGCAGACCAGACACAGATCCCCGTTTAGAAGTCTGTAGGGGACAGAATATGGTGATAGGGCTTTCAATCTTTCTGTATAAGACTTGTTCTTTATAACTTATATTTTCCTGGTGATTCTGGGCTCGCTACAGCTGCTGCAGATGTCTAGTGAGGGACATGCAAAAGGGTGCATTGTATTCAATTACTGGTGTGATGAGGGCCAAGTACAATGGAATTATTGATCTGAATGCCATGCCCTTATAATGAGTTGTGCGACACAGAACTTTCTCATCACTGTGGATACAGGGTGGTTGAAGTTTAGATTAGTATCAACCTGAGTACCCAGATAATGTACCACTGGGTCTGCTCTTAGGGGGAAGCTGTCTACATTGTAATTAAGTGAGACATTTGCTTTCCAAAAGGGAATAATTATGAATTTTTTTTTGTATTTAGTTTCTCTCCATGGCTCTGTTAACAATGATTTGCATGCATTAATCCTTTCTGCAGTATATCAGTATTGTTTGTGGATTCAGTGATTGCCACCAATTTGCAGTCAGCTGCAAACTTGGTCAGACAAAAACTGTGTACATTTGCAATGACGTCTGAGAAATAAATACTGAACAGGAAAGAGCCTAGTACAACAACCTGTGGTATACCCCTGGAGACTGGCCTCTTTCTAGAGGTGAATTCACCCACTTTGACAGTATGTGTCCTGTTGGCGATCCATTTGGCTACACACCTGGTGATGCAGGGGGTCATGCCCAGTTGAGACAGTTTCTTTGTAATACCTGAGTGTGGAATTGCATCAAATGCCTTGGCCAGGTCAAGTTAGGTGGGATGCACAGTCTTCTCATCCATGATATTGGTGACCATCTTGAAGAGGTCAACCAGATTTAACAGACATGATCTACTCTTAACAAATCCAAAATGGGTTGGTTCCAGAGATGGGAAGTTAACTATGTCCTAGTTGATAAGGTCCATGATGATCATTTCAATGGCCTTACTGATGAGGTTATTCAGGCGTATGTGTCTATAATTCCATGGGTATGTTGACGGTGCCCCCTTGTGCAGAGGAATTACTGTTGCTGTACACCATTCTACTGAACATAATCTGTCTGTAGTCTTTGGTTAAACAGGGATCCAAGTGGCTCTGCTAGGTTAAGTTTGAAGTTATTTAAAAGGCAACATGGGACGTTGTCAGGGCCCATTGATGCTGTGATTTAGTCTTATTGAGGACAGTGATAACCTTCTGTCTTGAGATAATTGGTTGAGGAATGGTGGCAAGTATACTTTGGATGATGACTAGTGGGGACAGGGAGTTGAAGTTTGATCCCAATCTGTCAACTAGCAGGTTGTCTATTTCATCTGGCTGAGTATGCGTGGTGCCATCCGCAATCATCTCTGTGCATAGCTGGGTATTGCCATTAAGATTTCAGACATAGTTACAACATGCTTTGTGACATCACCTCCAAATACAGTGTTGGGTATGAATCACATGCAGCACAGTGGAGCTGTTAACACAGTAATACACCTCAACCTAGTTCATGTCATTACATCAGTTGTGCACCATATGGTTGTATGTTTATCAGTGGAAATGTGTGGGTGAGGGCCTGACACCCTATATGGACACATTACAAATGAGGTTGATGTGGTTCATGCAGAACAGTTAATGATACAAATGCTGACAGTCTCACAGTGCTGCTGGGGAACACCTGAATAATAGTTGTGAATAAT